>NW_027182459.1:1800000-2018901 GCF_040938575.1 Ambystoma mexicanum | reverse complement strand
ACCAAACCTGAGATCCTACCTCTAACATGAAATGTGATATCCAACTCCTTCCCTTTCCAAACGTGAGAGCCTCCCTATAGCATGAGATGGGATATTCAAGTCCTTCCCATTCCAATCCTGAGACCCTTCCTATAGCATGAGATGTGATATCTCAATGCTTCTAATACCAAACCTGAGACCCTTCCTATAACATAAGATTCGATATCCAACTCCTTCCCATTCCAATCGTGAGACCCTTCCTATAGCATGAGATGTGATATCCAAAACCTTCCCTTTCCAAAACTGAGAGCCTACCTATAGCATGAAATGTGATATCCAACTCCTTCCCATTCCAATCCTGAGACCCTTCCTATAGCATGAGATGTGATATCTCAATGCTTATACCAAACCTGAGACCCTTCCTATAGCATGAGATGTGATATCCAAATCCTTCCCATTCCAATCCTGAGACCCTTCCTATAGCATGAGATGTGATATCCAAATCCTTCCCCTTCCAAACCTGAGACCCTCCCTTTAGCATGAGATGTGATATCCAACTCCTTCCCATTCCAATCCTGAGACCTTTCTGATAGCATGAGATGTTATATCTCAATGCCTCTAATACCAAACCTGAGATCCTACCTCTAACATGAAATGTGATATCCAAGTCCTTCCCCTTCTAAACCTGGGAGCCTTCCTATAACATGAGATGTGATATCGAAGTGCTTCCCATTCCAACCCTGAGACCCTTCCTATAACATGAGATGTGATATCCAACTCCTTCCCATTCCAATCCTGAGACCCTTCCTATAGCATGAGATGTGATGTCTCAATGCTTCTAATACCAAATCTGAGATCCTTCCTACAACATGAGATGTGATATCCAACTCCTTCCCATTGCAATCTTGAGACTGTTTCTATAGCATGAGATGTGATATCTCAATGCTTATACCAAACCTGAGACCCTTCCTATAGCATGAGATGTGATATCCAAATCCTTCCCATTCCAATCGTGAGACCCTTCCTATAGCATGAGATGTGATATCTCAATGCCTCTAATACCAAACCTGAGATCCTACCTCTAAAATGAAATTTGATATGCAACTCCTTCCCCTTCCAAACCTGATAGCCTTCCTATAGCATGAGATGTGATATCCAAGTCCTTCCCATTCCAATCCTGATACCCTTCCTATAACATGAGATGTTATATCCAATTCCTTCCCATTCCAACCTGAGACCCTTCCTATAGCATGAGATGGGATATCCAACTCCTTCCAAATCCAATCCTGATACCCTTCCGATAGCATGAGATGTGATATCCCAATGCTTCTACAAAACCTGAGACCCATACCATGGCATGAGATGTGATATCAAACTCCTTCCCATTCCAATCCTGACACCCTTCCTATAGCTTGAGATGTGATATCCAACTCCTTCCCATTCCAATTCTGAGACCAGTGCTATACCATGGGACTTGATATCTCAATGCTTCTAATAGCAAACCTGAGACCGGTCCTATAACATGAGATGTGATATCCAAATCCTTCCCCTTCCAAACCTTGGACCCTTCCTTTATCATGAGATGTGATATCCAAGTCGTTCCCATTCCAATCCTGAGACCCTTCCTATAGCATGAGATGTGATATCTCAATGCTTCTAATACCAAACCTGAGACCCTTGCTATAACATGAGATGTGATATTCAAGTCCTTCCCATTCCAATCCTGAGACCCTTCCTATAGCATGAGATGTGATATCTCAATGCTTCTAATACCAAACCTGAGACCCTTCCTATAATGAGATGGGATATCCAACTCCTTCCCATTCCAATCCTGAGACCCTTCCGATAGCAGAGATGTGATAGCTCAATGCTTATACCAAACCTGAGACCCTTCCTATGGCATGAGATGTCAAATACACCTCCTTCTGATTCCAATCCTGAGACCCTTCCTATAGCATGAGATGTGATATCTCAATGCTTCTAATAATAAACCTGAGATCCTTCCTATAACATGAGATGTGATATCCAACTCCTTCCCATTCCAATCCTGAGATAGCTTGAGATGTGATATCTCAATGCTTCTAATACCAAACCTGACACCCGTCCTAAAACATGAGATGGGATATCCAACTCCTTCCCATTCCAAACCTGAGACCCTTCCGATTGCATGAGATGTGATATCAAACTCCTTCCCATTCCAATACTGAGATAGCTTGAGATGTGATATCCAACTCCTTCCCATTCCAATCCTGAGACCCTTCCTATAGCCTGAGATGTGATATCTTAATGCTTCTAAAACCAAACCTGAGAACCATCCAATAACATGGAAGGGGAAGGATTTGGATATCATATCTCATGTTATAGGACGGGTCCCAGGTTTGGTATTAGAAGCTTTGAAATATCACATCTCATGCTATAGGAAGGGTTTCAGGATTGGAATGGGAAGGAGTTGGATATCACATCTCATGCTAAAGGAAGGGACTCAGGTTTGATAGAAGCATTGAGATATCACATCTCATGCTATAGGAAGGGTCTCAAGATTGGAATGGGAAGGAGTTGGATATCACATCTCATGCCATAGGAAGGTTCTCAGGTTTGGTCCAAGCATTGAGATATCATATCTCTGCTATCGGAAGGGTCTCAGGATAGGAATGGGAAGGACTTAGATATCACATCTCATGCTATACGGAGGGTCTCAGGTTTGGAAAGGGAAGGATTTGGATTTCACATCTCATGTTATAGGATGGTTCTCATGTTTGGTTTTAGAAGCATTGAGATATCACATCTAATGCTATCGGAAGGGTCTCAGGTTTGGAAAGGGAAGGATTTGGATACACATCTCATGTTATAGGAAGGATCTCAGGTTTGGTATTAGAAAAATTGTGATATCACATATCATGCTATAGGAAGGGTCTCAGGATTGGAATGGGAAGGAGTTGGATATCACATCTCATGCTAAAGGAAAGATCTCAGGTTTGAAAGGGGAAGGATTTGGACATCACATCTCATGTTTTAGGACGGGTGTCAGGTTTGGTATTAGAAGCATTGAGATATCACATCTCATGGTATAGGAAGGGTCTCAGGATTGGAATGGGAAGGAGTTGGATATCACATCTCATGCTAAAGGAAAGATCTCAGGTTTGAAAGGGGAAGGATTTGGACATCACATCTCATGTTTTAGGACGGGTGTCAGGTTTGGTATTAGAAGCATTGAGATATCACATCTCATGGTATAGGAAGGGTCTCAGGATTGGAAGGGGAAGGATTTGGACATCACATCTCATGTTTTAGGACGGGTGTCAGGTTTGGTATTAGAAGCATTGAGATATCACATCTCATGGTATAGGAAGGGTCTCAGGATTGGAATGGGAAGGAGTTGGATATCACATCTCATGCTAAAGGAAAGATCTCAGGTTTGGAAGGGGAAGGATTTGGACATCACATCTCATGTTTTAGGACGGGTGTCAGGTTTGGTATTAGAAGCATTGAGATATCACATCTCATGGTATAGGAAGGGTCTCAGGATTGGAATGGGAAGTAGTTTGATATCACATCTCATGCAATCGGAAGGGTCTCAGGTTTGGAATGGGAAGGAGTTGGATATCACATCTCATGTTATAGGAAGGATCTCAGGTTTATTATTAGAAGCATTGAGATATCACATCTCATGCTATAGGAAGGGTCTCAGGATTGGAATCGGAAGGAGTTGTATTTGACATCTCATGCCATAGGAAGGGTCTCAGGTTTGGTATAAGCTTTGAGATATCACATCTCTGCTATCGGAAGGGTCTCAGGATTGGAATGGGAAGGAGTTGGATATCCCATCTCATTATAGGAAGGGTCTCAGGTTTGGTATTAGAAGCATTGAGATATCACATCTCATGCTATAGGAAGGGTCTCAGGATTGGAATGGGAAGGACTTGAATATCACATCTCATGTTATAGCAAGGGTCTCAGGTTTGGTATAAGCATTGAGATATCACATCTCTGCTATCGGAAGGGTCTCAGAATTGGAATGGAAGGAGTTGGATATCACATCTCAAGCTACAGGAAGGGTGTCAGGATTGGAATGGGAAGGAGTTTGATATCACATCTCATGCCATGGTATGGGTCTCAGGTTTTGTAGAAGCATTGGGATATCACAACTCATGCTATCGGAAGGGTATCAGGATTGGATTTGGAAGGAGTTGGATATTCCATCTCATGCTATAGGAAGGGTCTCAGGTTGGAATGGGAAGGAGTTGGATATCACATCTCATGTTATAGGAAGGGTATCAGGATTGGAATGGGAAGGACTTGGATATCACATCTCATGCTATAGGAAGGCTATCAGGTTTGGAAGGGGAAGGAGTTGCATATCAAATTTCATTATAGAGGTAGGATCTCAGGTTTGGTATTAGAGGCATTGAGATATCACATCTCATGCTATAGGAAGGGTCTCACGATTGGAATGGGAAGGATTTGGATATCACATCTCATGCTATAGGAAGGGTCTCAGGTTTGGTATAAGCATTGAGATATCACATCTCATGCTATAGAAACTGTCTCAAGATTGCAATGGGAAGGAGTTGGATATCACATTTCATGTTAGAGGTAGGATCTCAGGTTTGGTATTAGAGGCATTGAGATATAACATCTCATGCTATCAGAAGGGTCTCAGGATTGGAATGGGAAGGAGTTGGATATCACATCTCATGCTAAAGGGAGGGTCTCAGGTTTGGAAGGGGAAGGATTTGGATATCACATCTCATGCTATAGGAAGGGTCTCAGGATTGGAATGGGAAGGATTTGGATATCACATCTCATGCTATAGGAAGGGTCTCAGGTTTGGTATAAGCATTGAGATATCACATCTCATGCTATAGGAAGGGTCTCAGGATTGGAATGGGAAGGAGTTGGATATCACATCTCATGCTATAGGTAGGCTCTCAGTTTTGGAAAGGGAAGGTTTTGGATATCACATCTCATGCTATAGGAAGGGTCTCACGATTGGAATGGGAAGGATTTGGATATCACATCTCATGCTATAGGAAGGGTCTCAGGATTGGAATGGGAAGGAGTTGGATATCACATCTCATGCTATAGGAAGGGTCTCAGGAATGGAATGGGAAGGAGTTTTATATGACATCTCATGCCATAGGAAGGATCTCAGGTTTGGTATTAGAAGCATTGAGACATCACATCTCATGTTATAGGAAGGGTCTCAGGATTGGAATGGGAAGGAGTTGGATATCACATCTCATGCCATAGGAAGGGCCTCAGGTTTGGTATAAGCATTGAGATATCACATCTCATTCTATAGGAAGGGTCTCAGGATTGGAATGGGAAGGAGTTGTATATGACATCTCATGCCATAGGAAGGGTCTCAGGTTTGGTATCAGCATTGGGATATCACATCTCTGCTATTGGAAGGGTCTCAGGATTGGAATGGGAAGGAGTTGGATATCCCATCTTATGTTAATAGAAGGGTCTCAGGTTTGGTATTAGAAGCATTGAGATATCACATCTCATGCTATAGGAAGGGTCTCAGGATTGGAATGGGAAGGACTTGAATATCCCATCTCATGCTATAGGGAGGCTCTCACATTTGGAAAGGGAAGGAGTTGGATATCACATTTCATGTTAGAGGTAGGATCTCAGGTTTGGTATTAGAGGCATTGCATATCACATCTCATGCTATCAGAAGGGTCTCAGGATTGGAATGGGAAGGATTTGGATATCACATCTCATGCTAAAGGGAGGGTCTCAGGTTTGGAAGGGGAAGGATTTTGATATCACATCTCATGTTATAGGAAGGATCTCAGGTTTGGTATTAGAGGGATTGAGATATCACATCTCATGCTATCGGAAGGGTATCAGGATTGGATTTGGAAGTAGTTGGATATCCCATCTCATGCTATAGGAAGGGTGTCAGGTTGGAATGGAAAGGAGTTGGATATCACATCTCATGTTATAGGAAGGGTCTCAGGATTGGAATGGGAAATACTTCGATATCACATCTCATGCTATAGGAAGGCTCTCAGGTTTGGAATGGGAAGGAATTGGATATCACATCTCATGTCATAGGAAGGATCTCAGGTTTGGTATTAGAAGCATTGAGATATCACATCTCATGCTATAGGAATGGTGTCAGGATTGGAATGGGAAGGAGTTGGATATTAGATTCTTGCTATAGAAAGGGTCTCAGGTTTGGAACGGGAAGGAGTTGGATATCACATCTCATGTTATAGGAAGGGTCTCAGGTTTGGTCTAAGCATTTGTTAAGACGGATTTCTGAACTCTGTCCTGGTGGCGCAGAAGTTCAGAAGGCCAACCTAATTACTTGGAACAGGGTAACCTCTGGACAAGCCAGACCAATCAAGGTAGCGATCGCGGCGGTCAAGACTAGGTCTCAAGAGGGGTGAGGGTGACTGAAAGCCCGCAATGAGCACACAAAGCAAGAGCGCTTACAAACTACTCCAAACAGTTGTTATATCAAAAATATAAACACATTTATTTTAAGGCCTTTAAAACAACGACCGTAGCGAGAAAATCACAATAACACAGTATTAAGCCAACACATACCAAATCAACACAATATATATACAAATACACAGTCGCAAGCGTTTAAAGCACGAAATATGTAGTCCACCTGAAAGGAAAGGAAAACAGGCAGTGCGATAACGCTTTTGACTCAGTTCGCCTTTAGAGGCACCTAACTAGATGGAAGTCCGAGCCCTGCGAAGAGTGGAGCCTTGTGCTCAAAGTACCTGCCACGCCGGTGCCAACGGGCAAAAGGGGAAGCTCTTCGGAGGAAGTCAGGCAGTTCGGGTTAGTGCACAGCAGAAGGAGAACAGGTTCCGCAACTCAAGCGCAGCCTCCACAGCAGGCAGAAGCAGAGCGCGAGTACGGCCAAAAGGGTGCTGTTTTTACACAGCAGGGAAAAGCAATGGGATACTGCAGGAGGGCGACCAGATCCTAGCTAAACTACTCACCGGTCCCCGAAGCAAGCAGACCCAGGCTTCTCCACGTTTGTTTCAGCAGCTGGCAGGTTCAGAAGAGCAGGGAACGCCTCGTAGTCGTGTAGAGCAAAAAGACGTCCCAATCGACGAAACCAGCACAGTTTTGTTGCCGCAGCAGGACAACGGAGCGGCCGTGTGTATTCAAGCCAAATGTACACTCCTCCCTTCAGACTTGGGAACGCCAAGTGTACGAAGCGTGGGAGAGTGACAAGGACTCGAAATACAACACAACCTGGCGGCAGTTACAGAGCAGGACTCCCTTGTAAGCTGGTCAGTCAACTGGATGGCCCAGAGACACTTCCGAAGGCTTACTTGGCAGGAGATGATGAAGTCGCCGGGAATAGCTGTTCCTGCTATTCCAAAGGTCGAAGCACCAGTACAGGCCTTCTGGTTCGATCCAAGGAGGAAAGGGTTTCACAGGACGACAGCAGTGCAAAGGAGGATTCCTTCAGCAGGTCACCAGCGATTCCTCGGTCCAGCCTCTGGGTTGCAGGATACTTGGCTCCTGTATTCCTTCGTTCGTGAGAACTCAGGAGATCGACATGGTAGTGGTGTTTCCAGCTCCCTCTTATCCACGGTTCCCTTCGCGCCAAAACGGAGGGGAGCCAATGGGAGATCCGCTCATCAACACACATACCATACGTGGACCAATCACGGACCACGGTGGTCCCAGGCATTCACACTACCCCAGACTCTCTGGCACCCAGGATGTGTAATGGGGACAGACATCCCAGCCCACACCCTGGAGGCACACAAACGACATGTAGAAGCCCGCGAAAGCAACTACGTTTCGCGGGAAAGTACATGCCCAAAATAAGGAAGGCCCCGGGTCGCCCGACCTGGGGAAGGTGAAGGGAGCAAGACGGTCAGTGGACAAGACAAAGGAGCCTCGTGGTCTTGCCATTTTGGAGAGCCAGGCCACCATTTTGGGTTCAGGGCAAAAACGTGCTCAGAACGCCAAAAGGAGCTCAAAATAAACAAAGCGATCGCTGCCACCATTCGAGTCCCTGAATGACTTGCACCGATCAAATATCATCCTAAAAGAGTATCTAGGGTCTGTAGAAGGCTAGAGACCCAAGAGAGCTGTAACTTAGCTTACAGTGCCCTCTTGTGTCATGTTGCACTAAAGCCGCAACACGATAGAAGAAACTACGGGAAACAGCGTTCCCCGGTACTGACTGTCTTAAGGGCATGTCAGTTTCCCCGTAAGAAAGGAGCGAAAGCCCAGAGAAGTGCGGCAGAAGGCTGTACTTCTCTGGCAAAGTCAAGAACAAGGTTAAAAACAATAGCAAAAAGTTTAGGGGTTGCCACATGGAAGGAAAGTTCCCTACAATTACGAAATCTTTCCTAACACTCGCCCCTCCCAGACTATGGACAGGGGGAACTAATCCACCCCTGGATGAGTCTCTTGTTCAGGTCGGTTAAACATTCTGGACAACCCATCAGCATTGCCTATGCTCAATAGTGAAGTCGAAGCCTTGTAGACTTATGGACCACCTAAGCAACTTTGGATTCTCCCCCTTCATGTTCATTAGCCACTTTAACGGCTTATGGTCAGTCTGCACAGTGAAGTGGGTCCCATAGAGGTAGGGCCTCAGCTTCCTTAGGGCCCACACAACAGAGAAACATTCTTTCTCTACCGTGGACCATCTGAGCTCTCTGTCCTTAAGCTGGCGACTAATAAAACCGATAGGGTGTTCCTTACCCTTCTCATCTACTTGTGATAGTACAGCTCCTATCCCAGTGTCAGAGGCATCCGTCTGCACGATAAAAGGTCTTTGATAATCAGGGGCCCTGAGCACAGGGGCCTGGCACAAGGAGTCTTTTAAGCCATTGAAGGCCTTCTCACACTCGTCGGTCCAAGTTACCTTCTTGGGTTTCTTCGGAGTTGTGAGGGCAGTCAGAGGAGCAGCTATGGTGCCATAGTCTGCCACAAAATTGCGATAATACCCCGTGAGTCCTAAGAAGGCTCTCACTTGGGTTTGCGTAGTGGGGGTAGGCCAGTCTTGTACTGCTTGTACTTTACTGGGTAGAGGCTGTATCCTCCCTCCACCTACTTCATGTCCAAGGTAAACCACTGAGCCTTGACCAATCTGGCATTTACTAGCCTTTATGGTCAAGTGGGCTTTCTGAAGAGCCTGGAGCACAATCCTGAGGTGTTTCACATGGTCTTCCCAGGTGGCACTGAAAACTGCTATATCGTCCAGATATGCAAGACAGAATTCGTCCAACCCATTCAACACATGATTCACAAGCCTCTGGAAAGTGGCAGGTGCATTCTTCAACCCGAACGGCATTACCCGGAATTGGTAAAGGCCGTCTGGAGTAGAAAATGCTGTCTTCTCCTTGGCATGTTCTGCTAAAGCTATTTGCCAATAGCCAGCAGTGAGGTCAAACGTGCTGAGGTACTTGGAGGCACCCAAAGTATCCACCAGCTCATCTGTTCGAGGCAAGGGGTGTGCATCTGTCTTGGTGACAGCATTCAGAGCCCTGTAATCCATGCAGAACCTCAATGCAGAAGTGCCTGCCTTTGGAACCAACACCACAGGACTGGACCAAGGACTACTAGAGGGTTCAATCACCCCAAGGTCTAACATCTTGTTGACCTCGGTCTTAATATAAGACCGTACTTTATCTGACATCCTGTATCCCCTACTTTTGGTAGGTACACTGTCTCCTGTGTCAATGTTATGTTTGCACCAAGGTGTCAAACCAGGGGACTGTGAAAACAGGGGGGAAAACTGCCTAAGCAAACTTTTCACCTCAGCCTGCTGATCAGAAGTCAGGTGAGGGGCCACTCGGACACCCTCAACGGAGCTATCTGAAGGACCGCTTTGGAACAGGTCGGGGAGAGGTTCTGACTCCTCTTCCTCAACATCTGAAGCCAGTAGCAGTGCTGCGATTTCGACTCTTGGGACGAAAGCCTTCAGCCTATTCACGTGGAACACTTTTGGAGCCTGTCCAGGCCTTCCAAGGTCCACTAAATAGTTCACCTCACCCAGGGGCTCCACCACTGTGTAAGGGCCTGACCATTTGTCCTGTAAAGCTCGAGGCCTTATTGGATTCATGATCAGGACTTGCTGACCAGGTGTAAAGTTGATGAGGGAAGCTTTCTGGTCGTACCAATGTTTCACCAGCGCTTGCCCTGCCTTCAATTTATCACTAGCCAAGCCCATCAGAAGTACCATCCGTTTTCTGAGCCCTAGCACATAGTCAACTACATTGGTAGTAACAGGGGGAGTGGGCATCTCCCATCCCTCTTTGACGATGGCTAAGGGTCCCCGTACGGGATGACCGAACAGAAGTTCGAAGGGGCTGAAGCCAACACCCTCCTGTGGTACCTCTCGGTAGGCAAACAGTAGGCATGGTAAAAGAAGATCCCATTTTCTTCTCTGAGGCTCCTCCAGAGCCCCAATCATGCTCTTTAACGTTCTGTTGAAACGTTCCACCAGACCATTGGTCTGGGGGTGATATGCAGAAGAGAACTTGTAGGTGACCCCACATTCTTTCCACATAGCCTGCATATACTTCGACATAAAGTTGCTGCCACGATCTGACACAACTTCTTTAGGGAAGCCAACCCTAGTAAATATGCCGAGTAAAGCTTTTGCAACTGACTTGGCAGTTACAGTTTTCAATGGGATGGCCTCAGGATACCTGGTTGCATGGTCGACCAGCACCAGGATAAACCTATTGCCCGAGGATGTTTGCGGGTCAAGGGGACCAACGATGTCGATCCCTACCCTTTCAAATGGTACCCCCACAACTGGGAGCGGTACCAACGGAGCTTGGATTGTCGCGCCAACCTTACCAGACAACTGGCAGGAGGCACAACTCCTACAGTGACTTTCTACTTGCACCCCCATCTTGGGCCAGTAGAAGTGCATGGATAACCTTTGCTTGGTCCTCTTAATACCAAGGTGACCAGCAAGGGGAACTTCATGCGCCAACTGCAGGAGGAAGGGCCTAACAGCAAGGGGAACCACCAACCTCCTATGGTCTCCTTCTGTAGACTCTGTGGGCTCACTATACAGGAGTCCACCTTCCCAATAAATCCTATGCTTCCCAGGAGGCTCACCCTCAAGCTGGGAGCAGGCCTGTCTCCTTAGGCCTTCCAGAGATGGGCACTCACGTTGGCCTTTACTGAATTCGTCCCTATCAGGACCTCCTTCAACTAACAAGTCTTTTAGTTCAGGATGATCGTTGGGGTCGAATACTTCAGGCATCGCCACCTCCTCGTCAGGCCCGGGCGATTGACCAACTTCCTCCACCGCAGTGGTAGGCGAGCTCGGGGGAATATTCTCTTTCCCTCGAATTGACTTGTAGACTCCTTTCGCCTTGGGTTTCCCCTTTGGCTGGGGCGGCGTATTGGACTTGGCCAATGCTGCCCGTGCTTGAGACCGTGTGTAGGGTCTTTCGGCAGTGTCTCCTACGAGCCCTAAAGCTCTGAGATCATTGCCCAACAAGACCTTTCCCGGGACGTTTCTCTGAATGCTCACTGGAATCCTGACTGCTGTACCATTTAAAGTAAGATTTACAGGGATCACGGGAAACATACGGAGGGGGCCGTCAGCCAACTTAGTGGGCATCAGAGTAGCTCTGGCAACTTCCTCTGAGTCTACCAAGGTAGAATCCACTACAGTGCGACTGCACCCACTATCCCTAAGAGCTGGAGTATCCACTCCATTGATCAGCACACTGTCTTTAAAGTAGTGCTTGGTATTATCCGGAATCCTAGCATAAGCCTCTGCGACTTTAGGCTCCCAGGAACCCAGGGACACTAAAACTACCTCAGCCTCTATTCCGCTGGGAAATGAGTCTGAGGAGAAGGATGCTCCTGTAATCTCTTCTTCCTCGTAGGAGGAGAAAGCCAGATTAGCGGAGTGGACCCCCAAAGGTCTAACCTTACAACGGGGATCCCCCTTCACATGGTCAGTTGCTCCACAAGAAAAACAAGCCCCAGTGGGTCTGTTTACGTAGGGAGGCTTATTGTAACCAGAGTTCTGTTTCGGAGGCTGACCTCCACTACCCTGTGAGTTCTCTTGTGTCTTACCCTTGTTTTTCTTTTTGTGGCCCTTATGGGAAGAAGATTTAGTAGATTCCCCACCCTCCATATCTTTGGACTTTTTCCCTTCCTCCTGCTTACCAGGATGAGTTTTGTCCTTATGGGACACTCGATGTGACACCCATAAGTCTGCTGCAATGGCCAGCTTCTTAGGATCTATCTCCTTCGAATCGGCCAAATGCTGCTTAAGCTCCGGGGAAGAAGAAGCAAAAATATGTTCCAGCATGACCAGATTGATCATGCCTTCGAAGGTAGAAACCTTATAACCTTCGACCCAGCCAGTTAAGTTTTTCAAAGATTCAGCGACATAAGATACCCAAGTACCACCTTCCTTTTTCTTATACTCTCGAAAACGCTTTAAATATTGGGCCGGAGTCTTCCCAAACTTTAAAATGAGAGTTTGCTTTAACATTGCGAAATCAGCCCGCTCAGCCTTCGACATTTCCATAATGGCACTGCAGCCAGAATGGGGCAGTCTACTGAGCAACCACACAATCTTATCAGCATTGTCAACTTCCTGGACCTCGCATGCATACTCAAACGCATTCAGCCAGTCCATAATGTCATTCCTCTCTTCATACACACTGAGCAGATCTTTTGGAAACCGTGGATGAGAGGAAGCCCCAGACCCATGTCTAGGACCCTTGGATCCATTTGCAACCTGAAGCTTGGCCAGTTCCAACTGGTGATCCCTGTCTTTCTGTTTTTCTGCCTGTTCGATTTTTAGTTTGGCTATGCTGAATTCAAGCTCCTGCTGCCTAAACCGCAGCTCTTGCTTCTTGAATTCAAGCATAGCCTCCCCATCAACACTGGCAGAGGAAACATTAGACATTACATCCTCCCTGTCCTCGTGGTCGCGATGGATCAGTGCAGCGGCAGAACCGTCGGTTCTGCCAGTGAGAGCAGCCCCACCACCTTCTGCACTGTCCTCGGAAGTTATAGCGTCAAGCTGCGCTTCTTGACACGCCACGATTCTCTGGATCATTTCCAATTTTGTGCCTTGAGAGGAAACACCTCTCTCCACACACATCTTTTTCAGCGTTTCTGATTTGGAAGCATTTAAAGTTAACAAGGTATTTGTTTCCATACTGTTTGATAGGACTATGGCCTTTTTAAAGTTATATTACAACAATTCACTACGTGTACTGTTTGGAATAACCTGAAATGCCTTAGTTCGAGCGCAACACTGGATACCTTCAGTCGTATCCCACCGCTGTACACCAATTTGTTAAGACGGATTTCTGAACTCTGTCCTGGTGGCGCAGAAGTTCAGAAGGCCAACCTAATTACTTGGAACAGGGTAACCTCTGGACAAGCCAGACCAATCAAGGTAGCGATCGCGGCGGTCAAGACTAGGTCTCAAGAGGGGTGAGGGTGACTGAAAGCCCGCAATGAGCACACAAAGCAAGAGCGCTTACAAACTACTCCAAACAGTTGTTATATCAAAAATATAAACACATTTATTTTAAGGCCTTTAAAACAACGACCGTAGCGAGAAAATCACAATAACACAGTATTAAGCCAACACATACCAAATCAACACAATATATATACAAATACACAGTCGCAAGCGTTTAAAGCACGAAATATGTAGTCCACCTGAAAGGAAAGGAAAACAGGCAGTGCGATAACGCTTTTGACTCAGTTCGCCTTTAGAGGCACCTAACTAGATGGAAGTCCGAGCCCTGCGAAGAGTGGAGCCTTGTGCTCAAAGTACCTGCCACGCCGGTGCCAACGGGCAAAAGGGGAAGCTCTTCGGAGGAAGTCAGGCAGTTCGGGTTAGTGCACAGCAGAAGGAGAACAGGTTCCGCAACTCAAGCGCAGCCTCCACAGCAGGCAGAAGCAGAGCGCGAGTACGGCCAAAAGGGTGCTGTTTTTACACAGCAGGGAAAAGCAATGGGATACTGCAGGAGGGCGACCAGATCCTAGCTAAACTACTCACCGGTCCCCGAAGCAAGCAGACCCAGGCTTCTCCACGTTTGTTTCAGCAGCTGGCAGGTTCAGAAGAGCAGGGAACGCCTCGTAGTCGTGTAGAGCAAAAAGACGTCCCAATCGACGAAACCAGCACAGTTTTGTTGCCGCAGCAGGACAACGGAGCGGCCGTGTGTATTCAAGCCAAATGTACACTCCTCCCTTCAGACTTGGGAACGCCAAGTGTACGAAGCGTGGGAGAGTGACAAGGACTCGAAATACAACACAACCTGGCGGCAGTTACAGAGCAGGACTCCCTTGTAAGCTGGTCAGTCAACTGGATGGCCCAGAGACACTTCCGAAGGCTTACTTGGCAGGAGATGATGAAGTCGCCGGGAATAGCTGTTCCTGCTATTCCAAAGGTCGAAGCACCAGTACAGGCCTTCTGGTTCGATCCAAGGAGGAAAGGGTTTCACAGGACGACAGCAGTGCAAAGGAGGATTCCTTCAGCAGGTCACCAGCGATTCCTCGGTCCAGCCTCTGGGTTGCAGGATACTTGGCTCCTGTATTCCTTCGTTCGTGAGAACTCAGGAGATCGACATGGTAGTGGTGTTTCCAGCTCCCTCTTATCCACGGTTCCCTTCGCGCCAAAACGGAGGGGAGCCAATGGGAGATCCGCTCATCAACACACATACCATACGTGGACCAATCACGGACCACGGTGGTCCCAGGCATTCACACTACCCCAGACTCTCTGGCACCCAGGATGTGTATTGGGACCAGACATCCCAGCCCACACCCTGGAGGCACACAAACGACATGTAGAAGCCCGCGAAAGCAACTACGTTTCGCGGGAAAGTACATGCCCAAATAAGGAAGGCCCCGGGTCGCCCGACCTGGGGAAGGTGAAGGGAGCAAGACGGTCAGTGGACAAGACAAAGGAGCCTCGTGGTCTGGCCATTTTGGAGAGCCAGGCCACCATTTTGGGTTCAGGGCAAAAACGTGCTCAGAACGCCAAAAGGAGCTCAAAATAAACAAAGCGATCGCTGCCACCATTCGAGTCCCTGAATGACTTGCACCGATCAAATACCATCCTAAAAGAGTATCTAGGGTCTGTAGAAGGCTAGAGACCCAAGAGAGCTGTAACTTAGCTTACAGTGCCCTCTTGTGTCATGTTGCACTAAAGCCGCAACACGATAGAAGAAACTACGGGAAACAGCGTTCCCCGGTACTGACTGTCTTAAGGGCATGTCAGTTTCCCCGTAAGAAAGGAGCGAAAGCCCAGAGAAGTGCGGCAGAAGGCTGTACTTCTCTGGCAAAGTCAAGAACAAGGTTAAAAACAATAGCAAAAAGTTTAGGGGTTGCCACATGGAAGGAAAGTTCCCTACAATTACGAAATCTTTCCTAACAGCATTGAGATATCACATCTCTGCTATCGGAAGTTTCTCAGGATTGAAATGGGAAGGAGTTGGATATCCCATCTCATGTTATAGGACGGGTCTCAGGTTTGGTAATAGAATCATTGAGATATCACATCTCATGCTGTAGGAAGTGTCTAAGGATTGGAATGGGAAGGACTTGGATATCACATCTCATGCTATAGGTAGACTCTCAGGTTTGGAAAGGGAAGGAGTGGGATATCACATTTCATGTTCAAGGAAGGATCTCAGGTTTGGTATTAGAGGCATTGAGATATCACATCTCATGCTATAGGAAGGGTCTCAGGATTGGAATGGGAAGGATTTGGATATCACATCTCATGCTATAGAAAGGGTCTCAGGTTTGGTATAAGCATTGAGATATCACATCTCATGCTAAAGGAAGGGTCTCAGGATTGGAATGGGAAGGAGTTGGATATCACATCGCATGCTATAGGTAGGCTCTCAGGTTTGGAAAGGGAAGGATTTGGATATCACATTTCATGTTAGAGGAAGGATCTCAGGTTTGGTATTAGAGGCATTGAGATATCACATCTCATGCTATAGGAAGGGTCTCACGATTGGAATGGGAAGGATTTGGATATCACATCTCATGCTATAGGAAGGGTCTCAGGTTTGGTATAAGCATTGAAATATCACATCCCATGCTATAGGAAGGGTCTCAGGATTGGAATGGAAGGAGTTGGATATCACATCTCATGTTATAGGAAGGATCTCAGATTTGGTATTAGAAGCATTGAGACATCACATCTCATGCTATAGGAAGGGTCTCAGGATTGGAATGGGAAGGAGTTGGATATCACATCTCATGTTATAGGAAGGGTCTCAGGATTGGAATGGGAAGGACTTCGATATCACATCTCATGTTATAGGAAGGCTCCCAGCTTTGGAAGGGGAAGGAGTTGGATATCACATTTCATGTTAGAGGTAGAATCTCAGGTTTGGTATTAGAGGCATTGAGATATAACATCTCATGCTATCAGAAGGGTCTCAGGATTGGAATGGGAAGGAGTTGGATATCACATCTCATGCTAAAGGGAGGGTCTCAGGTTTGGAAGGGGAAGGATTTGAATATCACATCTCGTGTTATAGGAAGGATCTCAGGTTTGGTATTAGAAGAATTGAAATATCACATCTCATGCTATCGGAAGGATCTCAGGTTTGGTATTAGAAGCATTGAGATATCACATCTCATGCTATCAGAACGGTCTCAGGATTGGAATGGGAAGGAGTTGGATATCACATCTCATGCTAAAGGGAGGGTCTCTGGTTTGGAAGGGGAAGGATTTGTATATCACATCTCATGTTAAAGGAAGGATCTCAGGTTTGTTATTAGAAGCATTGAGATATCACATCTCATGCTATAGGAAGGGTCTCAGGATTGGAATGGGAAGGAGTTGGATATCATATCTCATGCTATAGGAAGGGTCTCAGGAATGGAATGGGAAGGAGTTTTATATGACATCTCATGCCATAGGAAGGATCTCATGTTTGGTATTATAAGCATTGAGACATCACATCTCATGTTATAGGAAGGGTATCAGGATTGGAATGGGAAGGAGTTGGATATCACATCTCATGCTATAGGAAGGGTCTCAGGTTTGGTATAAGCATTGAGATATCACATATCATGCTATAGGAAGGGTCTCAGGATTGGAATGGGAAGGATTTGTATATGACATCTCATGCCATAGGAAGGGTCTCAGGTTTGGTATAAGCATTGAGATATCACATCTCTGCTATCGGAAGGGTCTCAGGATTGGAATGGGAAGGACTAGGATATCACATCTCATGCTATAGGAAGGGTCTCAGGATTGGAATGGGAAGGACTTGGATATCACATCTCATGTTATAGGAAGGGTCTAAGGTTTGGAAGGGGAAGGATTTGGATATCACATCTCATGTTATAGGATGGGTCTCAGGAATGGAATGGGAAGGACTTGGATATCACATCTCATGATAAAGGAAGGGTCTAAGGTTTGGAAGGGGAAGGATTTGGATATCACATCTCATGTTATAGGACGGGTCTCAGGTTTGGTATTAGAAGCATTGTGATATCACATCTCATGCTATAGGAAGTGTCTCAGGATTGGAATGGGAAGGAGTTGGATATCACATCTCATGCTATAGGAAGGGTTTCAGGTTTGGTAGAAGCATTGAGATATCACATCTCATGCTATAGGAAGAGTCTCAGGTTTGGGAAGGGAAGGATTTGGATTTCACATCTCATGTTATAGGATGGTTCTCATGTTTGGTTTTTGAAGCATTGAGATACCACATCTCATGCTATCGGAAGGGTCTCAGGTTTGGAATGGGAAGGAGTTGGATATCACATCTCATGTTATAGGAAGGATCTCATGTTTGGTATTAGAAGCATTGAGATATCACATCTCATGCTATAGGAAGGGTCTCCGGATTGGAATGTGAAGGATTTGGATATTACATCTCATTCTAAAGGAAGGGTCTCAGGTTTGGAATGGGAAGGAGTTGGATATGACATCTCTTGTTATAGGGTGGGTCTCAGGATTTGAATGGCAAGGAGTTGGATATCACATCTCATGCCATGGGAAGGGTCTCAGGTTTGGTATAAGCATTGAGATATCACATCTCTGCTATCGGAAGGGTCTCAGGATTGGATTGGGAACGAGTTGGATATCACTTCTCATGCTATAGGAAGGGTCTCAGGTTGGAATGGGAAGGAGTTGGATATCACATCTCATGTTATAGTAAGGGTCTCAGGATTGGAATGGGAAGGATTTGGATATCGCATCTCTTGCTATAGGAAGGGTCTCAGGATTTTTATTAGAAACATTGAGATATCACATCTCATGCTATAGGACTGGTCTCAGGATTGGAATGGAAAGGAGTTGGATATCACATCTCATGCTAAAGGAAGGGTCTCAGTTTTGGTAGAAGCATTGAGATTTCACATATCATGCTATAGGAAGGGTCTCAGGATTGGAATGGGAAGGAGTTGGATATCATATCTCATGCTATAGGAAGGGTCTCAGGTTTGGTATAAGCATTGAGATATCACATCTCTGCTATCGGAAGGGTCTCAGGATTGGAATGGGAAGGACTTAGATATCACATCTCATGCTATAGGGAGGGTCTCAAGTTTGATATTAGAAGCATTGAGATATCACATCTCATGCTATAGGAAGGGTCTCAGTATTGGAATGGGAAGGAGTTGGATATCACATCTCATGCTATAGGAAGGGTCTCAGGTTTGGTATAAGCATTGAGATATCACATCTCTGCTATCGGAAGGGTCTCCGGATTGGAATGGGAAGGAGTTGGATATTCCCATCTCATGTTATAGGAAGGGTCTATCAGGTCTTAGCATGAGACTCTTCCTATAACATGAGATGTGATATCCAACTCCTTCCCATTCCAATCCTGAGACCCTTCCGATAGCTTGAGATGTGATATCTCAATGCTTCTAATATCAATACTGAGACCCTCCCTATAGCATGAGATGTGATATCTAAGTCCTTCCCATTCCAATCCTGAGACCCTTCCGATAGCAGAGATGTGATATCTCAATGCTTATACCAAACCTGAGACCCTTCCTATAGCATGAGATGTGATATCCAACTTCTTCCCATTCCAATCCTGAGACCCTTCCTATAGCATGATATGTGAAATCTCAATGCTTCTACCAAAACTGAGACCCTTCCTTTAGCATGAGATGTGATATCCAACTCCTTCCCATTCCAATCCTGAGACCAGTCCTATAGCATGAGATGTGCTATCTCAATGCTTCTAATACCAAACCTGAGATCCTTCCTATAACATGAGATGTGATATCTAACTCCTTCCCATTCCAATCCTGAGACCCTTCCTATAGCATGAGATGTGATATCTCAATGCTTCTAATACCAAACCTGAGATCCTTCAGATAGCATGAGATATGATATCTCAATGCTTCTAATACCAAACCTGAGATCCTTCCTATAACATGAGATGTGATATCCAAATCCTTCCCCTTCCGAACCTGAGACCTTCCCTTTAGCATGAGATGTGATATCCAACTCCTTCCCATTCCAATCCTGATACCCTTCTGATAGCATGAGATGTGATATCTCAATGCCTCGAATAGCAAACCTGAGATCCTACCTCTAACATGAAATGTGATATCCAACTCCTTCCCTTTCCAAACCTGAGAGCCTTCCTACAGCATGAGATGTGATATCCAAGTCCTTCCCATTCCAATCCTGAGACCCTTCCTATAACATGAGATGTCATATCCAACTCCTTCCCATTCCAACCTGAGACCCTTCCTATAGCATGAGATGGGATATCCAACTCCTTCCAAATCCAATCCTGATACCCTTCCGATAGCATGAGATGTGATATCCCAATGCTTCTACAAAACCTGAGACCCATACCATGGCATGCGATGTGATATCAAACTCCCGTCCTATACCATGAGACTTGATATCTCAATGCTTCTAATACCAAACCTGAGACCGGTCCAATAACATGAGATGTGATATCCAAATCCTTCCCCTTCCAAACCTTAGACCCTTCCTTTATCATGATATGTGATATCCAAGTCCTTCCCATTCCATTCCTGAGACCCTTCCTATAGCATGAGATGTGATATCTCAATGCTTCTAATACCAAACCTGAGACCCTTCCTATAACATGAGATGTGATATCTCAATGCTTCTAATATCAAACCTGAGACCCTTCCTATAACATGAATTCTGATATCCAAGTCCTTCCCATTCCAATCCTGAGACCCTTCCAATAGCAGAGATGTGATATCTCAATGCTTCTAATATCAAACCTGAGACCTGTCCTATAACATGAGATGGGATATCCAACTCCTTCCCGTTCCAAACCTGATACCTTTCCTATAGCATGAGATGTGATATCCAATTCCTTCCCATCCCAATCCTGAGACACCTCCGATAGCAGAGATGTGATATCTCAATGCTTATACCAAACCTGAGACTCTTCCTATAACATGAGATGTGATATCTAACTCCTTCCCGTTCCAAACCTGAGACCCTTCCTATAGCATGAGATGTGATATCCAACTCCTTCCCATTCCAATCCTGAGACCCTTCCTATAGCATGAGATGTGATATCTCAATTCTTATACCAAATCTGAGACCCTTCCTATAGCATAAGATGTGATATCCAACTCCTTCCCATTCCAATACTGAGACCCCTCCTATAGCATGAGATGTGATATCTCAATGCTTCTAATACCAAACCTGAGATCCTTCCTATAACATGAGATGTGATATCCAACTCCTTCCCATTCCAATCCTGAGACCCTTATGATAGCATGAGATGTGATATCTCAATGCCTCTAATACCAAACCTGAGATACTTCCGATAGCATGAGATGTGATATCTCAATGCTTTTAATACCAAACCTGAGATCCTTCCTATAACATGAGATGTGATTTCCAAATCCTTCCCCTTCCAAACCTGAGACCCTCCCTTTAGCATGAGATGTGATATACAACTCCATCCCATTCCAATCCTGAGACCCTTCTGATAGCATGAGATGTGATATCTCAATGCCTCTAATACCAAACCTGAGATCCTACCTCTAACATGAAATGTGATATCCATCTCCTTCCATTTCCAAACCTGAGACCCTGCCTATAGCATGAGATGTGATATTCAAGTCCTTCCCATTCCAATCCTGAGACCCTTCCTATAGCATGTGATGTGATATCTCAATGCGTATACCAAACCTGAGACCCTTCCTATGGCATGAGATGTCATATACAACACCTTCCCATTCCAATCCTAAGACCCTTCCTATAACATGAGATGTGATGTCCAACTCCTTCCCATTCCAATCCTGAGACCCTTCCTATAGCATGAGATGTCATATCTCAATGCTTATACCAAACCTGAGACCCTTCCTATAGCTTGAGATGTGATATCCAACTCCTTCCCATTCCAATCCTGAGACCCTTCCTATAGCATGAGATGTGATATCTTAAGGCCTCTAATACCAAACCTGAGATCCTTCCTCTAACATGAGATGTGATATCCAACTCCTTCCCATTCCAATCCTGAGACCCTTCCGATAGCTTGAGATGTGATATCTCAATGCTTCTAATATCAATACTGAGACCCTCCCTATAGCATGAGATGTGATATCTAAGTCCTTCCCATTCCAATCCTGAGACCCTTCCGATAGCAGAGATGTGATATCTCAATGCTTATACCAAACCTGAGACCCTTCCTATAGCGTGAGATATGATATCCAACTCCTTCCCATTCCAATCCTGAGACCCTTCCTATAGCATGATATGTGAAATCTCAATGCTTCTACCAAAACTGAGACCCTTCCTTTAGCATGAGATGTGATATCCAACTCCTTCCCATTCCAATCCTGAGACCAGTCCTATAGCATGAGATGTGATATCTCAATGCTTCTAATACCAAACCTGAGATCCTTGCTATAACATGAGATGTGATATCCAACTCCTTCCCATTCCAATCCTGAGACCCTTCCTATAGCATGACATGTGATATCTCAATGCTTCTAATACCAAACCTGAGATCCTTCTGATAGCATGAGATGTGATATCTCAATGCTTCTAATACCAAACCTGAGATCCTTCCTATAACATGAGATGTGATATCCAAATCCTTCCCCTTCCGAACCTGAGACCCTCCGTTTAGCATGAGATGTGATATCCAACTCCTTCCCCTTCCAATCCTGATACCCTTCTGATAGAATGAGATGTGATATATCAATGCCTCTAATACCAAACCTGAGATCCTACCTCTAACATGAAATGTGATATCCAACTCCTTCCCTTTCCAAACCTGAGAGCCTTCCTACAGCATGAGATGTGATATCCAAGTCCTTCCCATTCCAATCCTGAGACCCTTCCTATAACATGAGATGTCATATCCAACTCCTTCCCATTCCAACCTGAGACCCTTCCTATAGCATGAGATGGGATATCCAACTCCTTCTTATGCCAAACCTGAGACCCTTCCTATGGCATGAGATGGGATATCCAACTCCTTGCCATTCAAATCCTGAGACCCTCCCTATAACAAGAGATGTCATATCCAACTCCTTCCCATTCCAAACCTGAGACCCTTCCTTTAGCATGAGATGTAATATCCAAATCCTTCACATTCCAATCCGGAGACCCTTCCTATAGCATGAGATGTGATATCTCAATATTTCTAATACCAAACATGAGATCCTTCCTATAACATGAGATGTGATATCCAACTCCTTCCCATTCCAAACCTGAGACCCTTCCGATAGCATGAGATGTGATATCTCAATGCTTCAAAAACCAAACATGAGAACCATCCTAAAACATGAGATGTGAAATCCAAATCCTTCCCTTCCCAAACCTGAGACTCTTCCTATAGCATGAGATGTGATATCTCAATGCTTCTACCAAACCTGAAACCCTTCCTATAGCATGAGTTGTGATATCCAACTCCTTCCCATTCCAATCCTGAGACACTTCCTATAGCATGAGATGTGATATCACAATGCTTCTAATACCAAACCTGAGACCCGTCCTATAACATGAAATGTGATATCCATCTCCTTCCCTTTCCAAACCTGAGACCCTGCCTATAGCATGAGATGTGATATTCAAGTCCTTCTCATTCCAATCCTGAGACCCTTCCTATAGCATGAGATGTGATATCTCAAGGCCTCTAATACCAAACCTGAGATCCTTCCTCTAACATGAAATGTGATATCCAACTCCTTTCCCTTCCTAACCTGAGACCCTTCCTATAGCATGAGATGTGATATCCAACTCCTTCCCATTCCAATCCTGAGACCCTTCTGATAGCTTGAGATGTGATATCTCAATGCTTCTAATATCAATACTGAGACCCTCCCTATAGCATGAGATGTGATATCTAAGTCCTTCCCATTCCAATCCTGAGACCCTTCCGATAGCAGAGATGTGATATCTCAATGCTTATACCAAACCTGAGACCCTTCCTATAGCATGAGATGTGATATCCAACTTCTTCCCATTCCAATCCTGAGACCCTTCCTATAGCATGATATGTGAAATCTCAATGCTTCTACCAAAACTGAGACCCTTCCTTTAGCATGAGATGTGATATCCAACTCCTTCCCATTCCAATCCTGAGACCAGTCCTATAGCATGAGATGTGATATCTCAATGTTTCTAATAAAAATCCTGAGACCCTTCCTATAGCAAGAGATGCGATATCCAAATCCTTCCCATTCCAATCCTGAGACCCTTACTATAACATGAGATGTGATATCCAACTCCTTCCCATTCCAACCTGAGACCCTTCCTATAGCATGAGAAGTGATATCCAACTCGTTCCCAATCCAATCCTGAGACCCTTCCGATAGCAGAGATGTGATATCTCAATGCTTATACCAAACCTGAGACCCTTCCCATGGCATGAGATGTGATATCCAACTCCTTGCCATTCAAATCCTGAGACCCACCCTATAACAAGAGATGTCATATCCAACTCCTTCCCATTCCAAACCTGAGACCCTTCCTTTAGAATGAGATGTAATATCCAAATCCTTCACATTCCAATCCGGAGACCCTTCCTATAGCATGAGATGTGATATCTCAATGCTTCTAATACCAAACATGAGATCCTTCCTATAACATGAGATGTGATATCCAACTCCTTCCCATTCCAAACCTGAGACCCTTCCGATAGCATGAGATGTGGTATCTCAATGCTTCAAAAACCAAACATGAGAACCATCCTATAACATGAGATGTGAAATCCAAATCCTTCCCTTCCCAAACCTGAGACTCTTCCTATAGCATGAGATGTGATATCTCAATGCTTCTAATACCAAACCTGAGACCGGTCCAATAACATGAGATGTGATATCCAAATCCTTCCCCTTCCAAACCTTAGACCCTTCCTTTATCATGATATGTGATATCCAAGTCCTTCCCATTCCATTCCTGAGACCCTTCCTATAGCATGAGATGTGATATCTCAATGCTTCTAATACCAAACCTGAGACCCTTCCTATAACATGAGATGTGATATCTCAATGCTTCTAATATCAAACCTGAGACCCTTCCTATAACATGAATTCTGATATCCAAGTCCTTCCCATTCCAATCCTGAGACCCTTCCAATAGCAGAGATGTGATATCTCAATGCTTCTAATATCAAACCTGAGACCTGTCCTATAACATGAGATGGGATATCCAACTCCTTCCCGTTCCAAACCTGATACCTTTCCTATAGCATGAGATGTGATATCCAATTCCTTCCCATCCCAATCCTGAGACACCTCCGATAGCAGAGATGTGATATCTCAATGCTTATACCAAACCTGAGACTCTTCCTATAACATGAGATGTGATATCTAACTCCTTCCCGTTCCAAACCTGAGACCCTTCCTATAGCATGAGATGTGATATCCAACTCCTTCCCATTCCAATCCTGAGACCCTTCCTATAGCATGAGATGTGATATCTCAATTCTTTTACCAAATCTGAGACCCTTCCTATAGCATAAGATGTGATATCCAACTCCTTCCCATTCCAATACTGAGACCCCTCCTATAGCATGAGATGTGATATCTCAATGCTTCTAATACCAAACCTGAGATCCTTCCTATAACATGAGATGTGATATCCAACTCCTTCCCATTCCAATCCTGAGACCCTTATGATAGCATGAGATGTGATATCTCAATGCCTCTAATACCAAACCTGAGATACTTCCGATAGCATGAGATGTGATATCTCAATGCTTTTAATACCAAACCTGAGATCCTTCCTATAACATGAGATGTGATTTCCAAATCCTTCCCCTTCCAAACCTGAGACCCTCCCTTTAGCATGAGATGTGATATACAACTCCATCCCATTCCAATCCTGAGACCCTTCTGATAGCATGAGATGTGATATCTCAATGCCTCTAATACCAAACCTGAGATCCTACCTCTAACATGAAATGTGATATCCATCTCCTTCCATTTCCAAACCTGAGACCCTGCCTATAGCATGAGATGTGATATTCAAGTCCTTCCCATTCCAATCCTGAGACCCTTCCTATAGCATGTGATGTGATATCTCAATGCGTATACCAAACCTGAGACCCTTCCTATGGCATGAGATGTCATATACAACACCTTCCCATTCCAATCCTAAGACCCTTCCTATAACATGAGATGTGATGTCCAACTCCTTCCCATTCCAATCCTGAGACCCTTCCTATAGCATGAGATGTCATATCTCAATGCTTATACCAAACCTGAGACCCTTCCTATAGCTTGAGATGTGATATCCAACTCCTTCCCATTCCAATCCTGAGACCCTTCCTATAGCATGAGATGTGATATCTTAAGGCCTCTAATACCAAACCTGAGATCCTTCCTCTAACATGAGATGTGATATCCAACTCCTTCCCATTCCAATCCTGAGACCCTTCCGATAGCTTGAGATGTGATATCTCAATGCTTCTAATATCAATACTGAGACCCTCCCTATAGCATGAGATGTGATATCTAAGTCCTTCCCATTCCAATCCTGAGACCCTTCCGATAGCAGAGATGTGATATCTCAATGCTTATACCAAACCTGAGACCCTTCCTATAGCGTGAGATATGATATCCAACTCCTTCCCATTCCAATCCTGAGACCCTTCCTATAGCATGATATGTGAAATCTCAATGCTTCTACCAAAACTGAGACCCTTCCTTTAGCATGAGATGTGATATCCAACTCCTTCCCATTCCAATCCTGAGACCCTTCCTATAGCATGACATGTGATATCTCAATGCTTCTAATACCAAACCTGAGATCCTTCTGATAGCATGAGATGTGATATCTCAATGCTTCTAATACCAAACCTGAGATCCTTCCTATAACATGAGATGTGATATCCAAATCCTTCCCCTTCCGAACCTGAGACCCTCCGTTTAGCATGAGATGTGATATCCAACTCCTTCCCCTTCCAATCCTGATACCCTTCTGATAGAATGAGATGTGATATATCAATGCCTCTAATACCAAACCTGAGATCCTACCTCTAACATGAAATGTGATATCCAACTCCTTCCCTTTCCAAACCTGAGAGCCTTCCTACAGCATGAGATGTGATATCCAAGTCCTTCCCATTCCAATCCTGAGACCCTTCCTATAACATGAGATGTCATATCCAACTCCTTCCCATTCCAACCTGAGACCCTTCCTATAGCATGAGACGGGATATCCAACTCCTTCTTATGCCAAACCTGAGACCCTTCCTATGGCATGAGATGGGATATCCAACTCCTTGCCATTCAAATCCTGAGACCCTCCCTATAACAAGAGATGTCATATCCAACTCCTTCCCATTCCAAACCTGAGACCCTTCCTTTAGCATGAGATGTAATATCCAAATCCTTCACATTCCAATCCGGAGACCCTTCCTATAGCATGAGATGTGATATCTCAATATTTCTAATACCAAACATGAGATCCTTCCTATAACATGAGATGTGATATCCAACTCCTTCCCATTCCAAACCTGAGACCCTTCCGATAGCATGAGATGTGATATCTCAATGCTTCAAAAACCAAACATGAGAACCATCCTAAAACATGAGATGTGAAATCCAAATCCTTCCCTTCCCAAACCTGAGACTCTTCCTATAGCATGAGATGTGATATCTCAATGCTTCTACCAAACCTGAAACCCTTCCTATAGCATGAGTTGTGATATCCAACTCCTTCCCATTCCAATCCTGAGACACTTCCTATAGCATGAGATGTGATATCACAATGCTTCTAATACCAAACCTGAGACCCGTCCTATAACATGAAATGTGATATCCATCTCCTTCCCTTTCCAAACCTGAGACCCTGCCTATAGCATGAGATGTGATATTCAAGTCCTTCTCATTCCAATCCTGAGACCCTTCCTATAGCATGAGATGTGATATCTCAAGGCCTCTAATACCAAACCTGAGATCCTTCCTCTAACATGAAATGTGATATCCAACTCCTTTCCCTTCCTAACCTGAGACCCTTCCTATAGCATGAGATGTGATATCCAACTCCTTCCCATTCCAATCCTGAGACCCTTCTGATAGCTTGAGATGTGATATCTCAATGCTTCTAATATCAATACTGAGACCCTCCCTATAGCATGAGATGTGATATCTAAGTCCTTCCCATTCCAATCCTGAGACCCTTCCGATAGCAGAGATGTGATATCTCAATGCTTATACCAAACCTGAGACCCTTCCTATAGCATGAGATATGATATCCAACTCCTTCCCATTCCAATCCTGAGACCCTTCCTATAGCATGATATGTGAAATCTCAATGCTTCTACCAAAACTGAGACCCTTCCTTTAGCATGAGATGTGATATCCAACTCCTTTCCATTCCAATCCTGAGACCAGTCCTATAGCATGAGATGTGATATCTCAATGTTTCTAATAAAAATCCTGAGACCCTTCCTATAGCAAGAGATGCGATATCCAAATCCTTCCCATTCCAATCCTGAGACCCTTACTATAACATGAGATGTGATATCCAACTCCTTCCCATTCCAACCTGAGACCCTTCCTATAGCATGAGAAGTGATATCCAACTCGTTCCCAATCCAATCCTGAGACCCTTCCGATAGCAGAGATGTGATATCTCAATGCTTATACCAAACCTGAGACCCTTCCCATGGCATGAGATGTGATATCCAACTCCTTGCCATTCAAATCCTGAGACCCACCCTATAACAAGAGATGTCATATCCAACTCCTTCCCATTCCAAACCTGAGACCCTTCCTTTAGAATGAGATGTAATATCCAAATCCTTCACATTCCAATCCGGAGACCCTTCCTATAGCATGAGATGTGATATCTCAATGCTTCTAATACCAAACATGAGATCCTTCCTATAACATGAGATGTGATATCCAACTCCTTCCCATTCCAAACCTGAGACCCTTCCGATAGCATGAGATGTGGTATCTCAATGCTTCAAAAACCAAACATGAGAACCATCCTATAACATGAGATGTGAAATCCAAATCCTTCCCTTCCCAAACCTGAGACTCTTCCTATAGCATGAGATGTGATATCTCAATGCTTCTACCAAACCTGAAACCCTTCCTATAGCATGAGATGTGATATCCAACTCCTTCCCATTCCAATCCTGAGACACTTCCTATAGCATGAGATGTGATATCACAATGCTTCTAATACCAAACCTGAGACCCGTCCTATAACATGAGATGTGATATCCAAATCCTTCCTCTTCCAAACCTTAGACCCTTCCTTTATCATGATATGTGATATCCAAGTCCTTCCCATTCCATTCCTGAGACCCATCCTATAACATGAGATGTGATATCCAAATCCTTCCCCTTCCAAACCTTAGACCCTTCCTATAACATGAGATGTGATATCCAAGTCCTTCCCATTCCAATCCTGAGACCCTTCCTATAGCATGAGATGTGATATCCTAGTCCTTCCCATTCCAATCCTGAGACCCTTCCGATAGCAGAGATGTGATATCTCAATGCTTATACCAAACCTGAGACCCTTCCTATGGCATGAGATGTCATATACAAATCCTTCCCATTCCAATCCTGAGACCCTTCCTATAGCATGATATGTGATATCTCAATGCTTATACCAAACCTGAGACCCTTCCTATAGCATGAGATGTGATATCCAACTCCTTCCCATTCCAATCCTGATACCCTTCCTATAACATGAGATGTGATGTCTCAATGCTTATAATACCAAACATGAGATCCTTCCTATGGCATGAGATGTCATATAAAACTCCTTCCCATTCCATTCCTGAGACCCTTCCTATAGCATGAGATATGATATCCAACTCCTTCCCATTCCAATCCTGAGACCCTTCCTATAGCATGAGATGTGATATCTCAATGCTTCTAATAACAAACCTGAGATCCTTCCTTTAACATGAGATGTGATATACAAATCCTTCCCCTTCCAAACCAGAGACCCTCCCTTTAGCATGAGATGTGATATCCAACTCCTTCCCATTCCAATCCTGAGACCGTTCTGATAGCATGAGATGTGATATCTCAATGCTTCTAATACCAAACCTGAGATCCTTCCGATAGCATGAGATGTGATATTTCAATTCTTCTAATACCAAACCTGAGATCCTTCCTATAACACGAGATGTGATATTCAAATCCTTCCCCTTCCAAACCTGAGACCCTCCCTTTAGCATGAGATGTGATATCCAACTCCTTCCCATTCCAATCCTGAGACCCTTCTGATAGCATGAGATGTTATATCTCAATGCCTCTAATACCAAACCTGAGATTCTACCTCTAACATGAAATGTGATATCCAACTCCTTCCCCTTCCAAAGCTGGGAGCCTTCCTATAACATGAGATGTGATATCGAAGTCCTTCCCATTCCAATCCTGAGACCCTTCCTATAACATGAGATGTGATATCCAACTCCTTCCCATTCCAATCCTGAGACCCTTCCTATAGCATGAGATGTGATGTCTCAATGCTTCTAATACCAAATCTGAGATCCTTCCTATAACATGAGATGTGATATCCAACTCCTTCCATTCCAATCCTGAGACCCTTCCTATAGCATGGGATGTGATATTTCAATGCTTATACCAAACCTGAGACCCTTCCTATAGCATGAGATGTGATATCCAAATCCTTCCCATTCCAATCGTGAGACCCTTCCTATAGCATGAGATGTGATATCTCAATGCCTCTAATACCAAACCTGAGATCCTTCCTCTAACATGAAATGTGATATCCAAATCCTTCCCTTTCCAAACCTGAGAGCCTACCTATAGCATGCGATGTGATATCCAACTCCTTCCCATTCCAATCCTGAGACCCTTCCTTTAGCATGAGATGTGATATCTCAATGCTTATACCAAACCTGAGACCCTTTCTATAGCATGAGATGTGATATCCAAATCCTTCCCATTCCAATCCTGAGACCCTTCCTATAGCATGAGATGTGATATCTCAATGCCTCTAATACCAAACCTGAGATCCTTCCTTGAACATGAAATGTGATATCCCACTCCTTCCCTTTCCAAACCTGAGAGTCTACCTATAGCATGAGATGTGATATCCAAGTCCTTCCCATTCCAATCCTTAGACACTTCCTACAGCATGAGATGTGATATCTCAATGATTCTATTACCAAACCTGAGACCCGTCCTATAACATGAGATGGGATATCCAACTCCTTCCCATTTCAATCCTGAGAAACTTCCGATAGCAGAGATGTGATATCTCAATGCTGTTAGGAAAGATTTCGTAATTGTAGGGAACTTTCCTTCCATGTGGCAACCCCTAAACTTTTTGCTATTGTTTTTAACCTTGTTCTTGACTTTGCCAGAGAAGTACAGCCTTCTGCCGCACTTCTCTGGGCTTTCGCTCCTTTCTTACGGGGAAACTGACATGCCCTTAAGACAGTCAGTACCGGGGAACGCTGTTTCCCGTAGTTTCTTCTATCGTGTTGCGGCTTTAGTGCAACATGACACAAGAGGGCACTGTAAGCTAAGTTACAGCTCTCTTGGGTCTCTAGCCTTCTACAGACCCTAGATACTCTTTTAGGATGGTATTTGATCGGTGCAAGTCATTCAGGGACTCGAATGGTGGCAGCGATCGCTTTGTTTATTTTGAGCTCCTTTTGGCGTTCTGAGCACGTTTTTGCCCTGAACCCAAAATGGTGGCCTGGCTCTCCAAAATGCCAGACCACGAGGCTCCTTTGTCTTGTCCACTGACCGTCTTGCTCCCTTCACCTTCCCCAGGTCGGGCGACCCGGGGCCTTCCTTATTTGGGCATGTACTTTCCCGCGAAACGTAGTTGCTTTCGCGGGCTTCTACATGTCGTTTGTGTGCCTCCAGGGTGTGGGCTGGGATGTCTGGTCCCAATACACATCCTGGGTGCCAGAGAGTCTGGGGTAGTGTGAATGCCTGGGACCACCGTGGTCCGTGATTGGTCCACGTATGGTATGTGTGTTGATGAGCGGATCTCCCATTGGCTCCCCTCCGTTTTGGCGCGAAGGGAACCGTGGATAAGAGGGAGCTGGAAACACCACTACCATGTCGATCTCCTGAGTTCTCACGAACGAAGGAATACAGGAGCCAAGTATCCTGCAACCCAGAGGCTGGACCGAGGAATCGCTGGTGACCTGCTGAAGGAATCCTCCTTTGCACTGCTGTCGTCCTGTGAAACCCTTTCCTCCTTGGATCGAACCAGAAGGCCTGTACTGGTGCTTCGACCTTTGGAATAGCAGGAACAGCTATTCCCGGCGACTTCATCATCTCCTGCCAAGTAAGCCTTCGGAAGTGTCTCTGGGCCATCCAGTTGACTGACCAGCTTACAAGGGAGTCCTGCTCTGTAACTGCCGCCAGGTTGTGTTGTATTTCGAGTCCTTGTCACTCTCCCACGCTTCGTACACTTGGCGTTCCCAAGTCTGAAGGGAGGAGTGTACATTTGGCTTGAATACACACGGCCGCTCCGTTGTCCTGCTGCGGCAACAAAACTGTGCTGGTTTCGTCGATTGGGACGTCTTTTTGCTCTACACGACTACGAGGCGTTCCCTGCTCTTCTGAACCTGCCAGCTGCTGAAACAAACGTGGAGAAGCCTGGGTCTGCTTGCTTCGGGGACCGGTGAGTAGTTTAGCTAGGATCTGGTCGCCCTCCTGCAGTATCCCATTGCTTTTCCCTGCTGTGTAAAAACAGCACCCTTTTGGCCGTACTCGCGCTCTGCTTCTGCCTGCTGTGGAGGCTGCGCTTGAGTTGCGGAACCTGTTCTCCTTCTGCTGTGCACTAACCCGAACTGCCTGACTTCCTCCGAAGAGCTTCCCCTTTTGCCCGTTGGCACCGGCGTGGCAGGTACTTTGAGCACAAGGCTCCACTCTTCGCAGGGCTCGGACTTCCATCTAGTTAGGTGCCTCTAAAGGCGAACTGAGTCAAAAGCGTTATCGCACTGCCTGTTTTCCTTTCCTTTCAGGTGGACTACATATTTCGTGCTTTAAACGCTTGCGACTGTGTATTTGTATATATATTGTGTTGATTTGGTATGTGTTGGCTTAATACTGTGTTATTGTGATTTTCTCGCTACGGTCGTTGTTTTAAAGGCCTTAAAATAAATGTGTTTATATTTTTGATATAACAACTGTTTGGAGTAGTTTGTAAGCGCTCTTGCTTTGTGTGCTCATTGCGGGCTTTCAGTCACCCTCACCCCTCTTGAGACCTAGTCTTGACCGCCGCGATCGCTACCTTGATTGGTCTGGCTTGTCCAGAGGTTACCCTGTTCCAAGTAATTAGGTTGGCCTTCTGAACTTCTGCGCCACCAGGACAGAGTTCAGAAATCCGTCTTAACAAATTGGTGTACAGCGGTGGGATACGACTGAAGGTATCCAGTGTTGCGCTCGAACTAAGGCATTTCAGGTTATTCCAAACAGTACACGTAGTGAATTGTTGTAATATAACTTTAAAAAGGCCATAGTCCTATCAAACAGTATGGAAACAAATACCTTGTTAACTTTAAATGCTTCCAAATCAGAAACGCTGAAAAAGATGTGTGTGGAGAGAGGTGTTTCCTCTCAAGGCACAAAATTGGAAATGATCCAGAGAATCGTGGCGTGTCAAGAAGCGCAGCTTGACGCTATAACTTCCGAGGACAGTGCAGAAGGTGGTGGGGCTGCTCTCACTGGCAGAACCGACGGTTCTGCCGCTGCACTGATCCATCGCGACCACGAGGACAGGGAGGATGTAATGTCTAATGTTTCCTCTGCCAGTGTTGATGGGGAGGCTATGCTTGAATTCAAGAAGCAAGAGCTGCGGTTTAGGCAGCAGGAGCTTGAATTCAGCATAGCCAAACTAAAAATCGAACAGGCAGAAAAACAGAAAGACAGGGATCACCAGTTGGAACTGGCCAAGCTTCAGGTTGCAAATGGATCCAAGGGTCCTAGACATGGGTCTGGGGCTTCCTCTCATCCACGGTTTCCAAAAGATCTGCTCAGTGTGTATGAAGAGAGGAATGACATTATGGACTGGCTGAATGCGTTTGAGTATGCATGCGAGGTCCAGGAAGTTGACAATGCTGATAAGATTGTGTGGTTGCTCAGTAGACTGCCCCATTCTGGCTGCAGTGCCATTATGGAAATGTCGAAGGCTGAGCGGGCTGATTTCGCAATGTTAAAGCAAACTCTCATTTTAAAGTTTGGGAAGACTCCGGCCCAATATTTAAAGCGTTTTCGAGAGTATAAGAAAAAGGAAGGTGGTACTTGGGTATCTTATGTCGCTGAATCTTTGAAAAACTTAACTGGCTGGGTCGAAGGTTATAAGGTTTCTACCTTCGAAGGCATGATCAATCTGGTCATGCTGGAACATATTTTTGCTTCTTCTTCCCCGGAGCTTAAGCAGCATTTGGCCGATTCGAAGGAGATAGATCCTAAGAAGCTGGCCATTGCAGCAGACTTATGGGTGTCACATCGAGTGTCCCATAAGGACAAAACTCATCCTGGTAAGCAGGAGGAAGGGAAAAAGTCCAAAGATATGGAGGGTGGGGAATCTACTAAATCTTCTTCCCATAAGGGCCACAAAAAGAAAAACAAGGGTAAGACACAAGAGAACTCACAGGGTAGTGGAGGTCAGCCTCCGAAACAGAACTCTGGTTACAATAAGCCTCCCTACGTAAACAGACCCACTGGGGCTTGTTTTTCTTGTGGAGCAACTGACCATGTGAAGGGGGATCCCCGTTGTAAGGTTAGACCTTTGGGGGTCCACTCCGCTAATCTGGCTTTCTCCTCCTACGAGGAAGAAGAGATTACAGGAGCATCCTTCTCCTCAGACTCATTTCCCAGCGGAATAGAGGCTGAGGTAGTTTTAGTGTCCCTGGGTTCCTGGGAGCCTAAAGTCGCAGAGGCTTATGCTAGGATTCCGGATAATACCAAGCACTACTTTAAAGACAGTGTGCTGATCAATGGAGTGGATACTCCAGCTCTTAGGGATAGTGGGTGCAGTCACACTGTAGTGGATTCTACCTTGGTAGACTCAGAGGAAGTTGCCAGAGCTACTCTGATGCCCACTAAGTTGGCTGACGGCCCCCTCCGTATGTTTCCCGTGATCCCTGTAAATCTTACTTTAAATGGTACAGCAGTCAGGATTCCAGTGAGCATTCAGAGAAACGTCCCGGGAAAGGTCTTGTTGGGCAATGATCTCAGAGCTTTAGGGCTCGTAGGAGACACTGCCGAAAGACCCTACACACGGTCTCAAGCACGGGCAGCATTGGCCAAGTCCAATACGCCGCCCCAGCCAAAGGGGAAACCCAAGGCGAAAGGAGTCTACAAGTCAATTCGAGGGAAAGAGAATATTCCCCCGAGCTCGCCTACCACTGCGGTGGAGGAAGTTGGTCAATCGCCCGGGCCTGACGAGGAGGTGGCGATGCCTGAAGTATTCGACCCCAACGATCATCCTGAACTAAAAGACTTGTTAGTTGAAGGAGGTCCTGATAGGGACGAATTCAGTAAAGGCCAACGTGAGTGCCCATCTCTGGAAGGCCTAAGGAGACAGGCCTGCTCCCAGCTTGAGGGTGAGCCTCCTGGGAAGCATAGGATTTATTGGGAAGGTGGACTCCTGTATAGTGAGCCCACAGAGTCTACAGAAGGAGACCATAGGAGGTTGGTGGTTCCCCTTGCTGTTAGGCCCTTCCTCCTGCAGTTGGCGCATGAAGTTCCCCTTGCTGGTCACCTTGGTATTAAGAGGACCAAGCAAAGGTTATCCATGCACTTCTACTGGCCCAAGATGGGGGTGCAAGTAGAAAGTCACTGTAGGAGTTGTGCCTCCTGCCAGTTGTCTGGTAAGGTTGGCGCGACAATCCAAGCTCCGTTGGTACCGCTCCCAGTTGTGGGGGTACCATTTGAAAGGGTAGGGATCGACATCGTTGGTCCCCTTGACCCGCAAACATCCTCGGGCAATAGGTTTATCCTGGTGCTGGTCGACCATGCAACCAGGTATCCTGAGGCCATCCCATTGAAAACTGTAACTGCCAAGTCAGTTGCAAAAGCTTTACTCGGCATATTTACTAGGGTTGGCTTCCCTAAAGAAGTTGTGTCAGATCGTGGCAGCAACTTTATGTCGAAGTATATGCAGGCTATGTGGAAAGAATGTGGGGTCACCTACAAGTTCTCTTCTGCATATCACCCCCAGACCAATGGTCTGGTGGAACGTTTCAACAGAACGTTAAAGAGCATGATTGGGGCTCTGGAGGAGCCTCAGAGAAGAAAATGGGATCTTCTTTTACCATGCCTACTGTTTGCCTACCGAGAGGTACCACAGGAGGGTGTTGGCTTCAGCCCCTTCGAACTTCTGTTCGGTCATCCCGTACGGGGACCCTTAGCCATCGTCAAAGAGGGATGGGAGATGCCCACTCCCCCTGTTACTACCAATGTAGTTGACTATGTGCTAGGGCTCAGAAAACGGATGGTACTTCTGATGGGCTTGGCTAGTGATAAATTGAAGGCAGGGCAAGCGCTGGTGAAACATTGGTACGACCAGAAAGCTTCCCTCATCAACTTTACACCTGGTCAGCAAGTCCTGATCATGAATCCAATAAGGCCTCGAGCTTTACAGGACAAATGGTCAGGCCCTTACACAGTGGTGGAGCCCCTGGGTGAGGTGAACTATTTAGTGGACCTTGGAAGGCCTGGACAGGCTCCAAAAGTGTTCCACGTGAATAGGCTGAAGGCTTTCGTCCCAAGAGTCGAAATCGCAGCACTGCTACTGGCTTCAGATGTTGAGGAAGAGGAGTCAGAACCTCTCCCCGACCTGTTCCAAAGCGGTCCTTCAGATAGCTCCGTTGAGGGTGTCCGAGTGGCCCCTCACCTGACTTCTGATCAGCAGGCTGAGGTGAAAAGTTTGCTTAGGCAGTTTTCCCCCCTGTTTTCACAGTCCCCTGGTTTGACACCTTGGTGCAAACATAACATTGACACAGGAGACAGTGTACCTACCAAAAGTAGGGGATACAGGATGTCAGATAAAGTACGGTCTTATATTAAGACCGAGGTCAACAAGATGTTAGACCTTGGGGTGATTGAACCCTCTAGTAGTCCTTGGTCCAGTCCTGTGGTGTTGGTTCCAAAGGCAGGCACTTCTGCATTGAGGTTCTGCATGGATTACAGGGCTCTGAATGCTGTCACCAAGACAGATGCACACCCCTTGCCTCGAACAGATGAGCTGGTGGATACTTTGGGTGCCTCCAAGTACCTCAGCACGTTTGACCTCACTGCTGGCTATTGGCAAATAGCTTTAGCAGAACATGCCAAGGAGAAGACAGCATTTTCTACTCCAGACGGCCTTTACCAATTCCGGGTAATGCCGTTCGGGTTGAAGAATGCACCTGCCACTTTCCAGAGGCTTGTGAATCATGTGTTGAATGGGTTGGACGAATTCTGTCTTGCATATCTGGACGATATAGCAGTTTTCAGTGCCACCTGGGAAGACCATGTGAAACACCTCAGGATTGTGCTCCAGGCTCTTCAGAAAGCCCACTTGACCATAAAGGCTAGTAAATGCCAGATTGGTCAAGGCTCAGTGGTTTACCTTGGACATGAAGTAGGTGGAGGGAGGATACAGCCTCTACCCAGTAAAGTACAAGCAGTACAAGACTGGCCTACCCCCACTACGCAAACCCAAGTGAGAGCCTTCTTAGGACTCACGGGGTATTATCGCAATTTTGTGGCAGACTATGGCACCATAGCTGCTCCTCTGACTGCCCTCACAACTCCGAAGAAACCCAAGAAGGTAACTTGGACCGACGAGTGTGAGAAGGCCTTCAATGGCTTAAAAGACTCCTTGTGCCAGGCCCCTGTGCTCAGGGCCCCTGATTATCAAAGACCTTTTATCGTGCAGACGGATGCCTCTGACACTGGGATAGGAGCTGTACTATCACAAGTAGATGAGAAGGGTAAGGAACACCCTATCGGTTTTATTAGTCGCCAGCTTAAGGACAGAGAGCTCAGATGGTCCACGGTAGAGAAAGAATGTTTCTCTGTTGTGTGGGCCCTAAGGAAGCTGAGGCCCTACCTCTATGGGACCCACTTCACTGTGCAGACTGACCATAAGCCGTTAAAGTGGCTAATGAACATGAAGGGGGAGAATCCAAAGTTGCTTAGGTGGTCCATAAGTCTACAAGGCTTCGACTTCACTATTGAGCATAGGCCAGGTGACCAACATAGCAATGCTGATGGGTTGTCCAGAATGTTTAACCGACCTGAACAAGAGACTCATCCAGGGGTGGATTAGTTCCCCCTGTCCATAGTCTGGGAGGGGCGAGTGTTAGGAAAGATTTCGTAATTGTAGGGAACTTTCCTTCCATGTGGCAACCCCTAAACTTTTTGCTATTGTTTTTAACCTTGTTCTTGACTTTGCCAGAGAAGTACAGCCTTCTGCCGCACTTCTCTGGGCTTTCGCTCCTTTCTTACGGGGAAACTGACATGCCCTTAAGACAGTCAGTACCGGGGAACGCTGTTTCCCGTAGTTTCTTCTATCGTGTTGCGGCTTTAGTGCAACATGACACAAGAGGGCACTGTAAGCTAAGTTACAGCTCTCTTGGGTCTCTAGCCTTCTACAGACCCTAGATACTCTTTTAGGATGATATTTGATCGGTGCAAGTCATTCAGGGACTCGAATGGTGGCAGCGATCGCTTTGTTTATTTTGAGCTCCTTTTGGCGTTCTGAGCACGTTTTTGCCCTGAACCCAAAATGGTGGCCTGGCTCTCCAAAATGGCAAGACCACGAGGCTCCTTTGTCTTGTCCACTGACCGTCTTGCTCCCTTCACCTTCCCCAGGTCGGGCGACCCGGGGCCTTCCTTATTTTGGGCATGTACTTTCCCGCGAAACGTAGTTGCTTTCGCGGGCTTCTACATGTCGTTTGTGTGCCTCCAGGGTGTGGGCTGGGATGTCTGTCCCCATTACACATCCTGGGTGCCAGAGAGTCTGGGGTAGTGTGAATGCCTGGGACCACCGTGGTCCGTGATTGGTCCACGTATGGTATGTGTGTTGATGAGCGGATCTCCCATTGGCTCCCCTCCGTTTTGGCGCGAAGGGAACCGTGGATAAGAGGGAGCTGGAAACACCACTACCATGTCGATCTCCTGAGTTCTCACGAACGAAGGAATACAGGAGCCAAGTATCCTGCAACCCAGAGGCTGGACCGAGGAATCGCTGGTGACCTGCTGAAGGAATCCTCCTTTGCACTGCTGTCGTCCTGTGAAACCCTTTCCTCCTTGGATCGAACCAGAAGGCCTGTACTGGTGCTTCGACCTTTGGAATAGCAGGAACAGCTATTCCCGGCGACTTCATCATCTCCTGCCAAGTAAGCCTTCGGAAGTGTCTCTGGGCCATCCTGTTGACTGACCAGCTTACAAGGGAGTCCTGCTCTGTAACTGCCGCCAGGTTGTGTTGTATTTCGAGTCCTTGTCACTCTCCCACGCTTCGTACACTTGGCGTTCCCAAGTCTGAAGGGAGGAGTGTACATTTGGCTTGAATACACACGGCCGCTCCGTTGTCCTGCTGCGGCAACAAAACTGTGCTGGTTTCGTCGATTGGGACGTCTTTTTGCTCTACACGACTACGAGGCGTTCCCTGCTCTTCTGAACCTGCCAGCTGCTGAAACAAACGTGGAGAAGCCTGGGTCTGCTTGCTTCGGGGACCGGTGAGTAGTTTAGCTAGGATCTGGTCGCCCTCCTGCAGTATCCCATTGCTTTTCCCTGCTGTGTAAAAACAGCACCCTTTTGGCCGTACTCGCGCTCTGCTTCTGCCTGCTGTGGAGGCTGCGCTTGAGTTGCGGAACCTGTTCTCCTTCTGCTGTGCACTAACCCGAACTGCCTGACTTCCTCCGAAGAGCTTCCCCTTTTGCCCGTTGGCACCGGCGTGGCAGGTACTTTGAGCACAAGGCTCCACTCTTCGCAGGGCTCGGACTTCCATCTAGTTAGGTGCCTCTAAAGGCGAACTGAGTCAAAAGCGTTATCGCACTGCCTGTTTTCCTTTCCTTTCAGGTGGACTACATATTTCGTGCTTTAAACGCTTGCGACTGTGTATTTGTATATATATTGTGTTGATTTGGTATGTGTTGGCTTAATACTGTGTTATTGTGATTTTCTCGCTACGGTCGTTGTTTTAAAGGCCTTAAAATAAATGTGTTTATATTTTTGATATAACAACTGTTTGGAGTAGTTTGTAAGCGCTCTTGCTTTGTGTGCTCATTGCGGGCTTTCAGTCACCCTCACCCCTCTTGAGACCTAGTCTTGACCGCCGCGATCGCTACCTTGATTGGTCTGGCTTGTCCAGAGGTTACCCTGTTCCAAGTAATTAGGTTGGCCTTCTGAACTTCTGCGCCACCAGGACAGAGTTCAGAAATCCGTCTTAACAAATGCTTAGACCAAACCTGAGACCCTTCCTATAACATGAGATGTGATATCCAACTCCTTCCCGTTCCAAACCTGAGACCCTTTCTATAGCAAGAATCTAATATCCAACTCCTTCCCATTCCAATCCTGACACCATTCCTATAGCATGAGATGTGATATCTCAATGCTTCTAATACCAAACCTGAGATCCTTCCTATGACATGAGATGTGATATCCAATTCCTTCCCATTCCAAACCTGAGAGCCTTCCTATAGCATGAGATGTGATATCGAAGTATTTCCCATTCCAATCCTGAGACCCTTCCTATAACATGAGATGTGATATCCAACTCCTTTCCATTCCAACCTGACACCCTTCCTATAGCATGAGATGGGATATCCAACTACTTCCAAATCCAATCCTGATACCCTTCCGATAGCATGAGATGTGATATCTCAATCCCTCTAATACCAAACCTGAGATCCTTCCTATAACATGAGATGTGATATCAAAATCCTTCCCCTTCCAAACCTGAGACCCTCCCTTTAGCATGAGATGTGATATCCAACTCCTTCCCATTCCAATCCTGAGACCCTTCTGATAGCATGAGATGTGATATGCAATGCCTCTAATACCAAACCTGAGATCCTACCTCTAACATGAAATGTGATATCCAACTCCTTCCCTTTCCAAATGTGAGAGCCTCCCTATAGCATGAGATGGGATATTCAAGTCCTTCCCATTCCAATCCTGAGACCCTTCCTATAGCATGAGATGTGATATCTCAATGCTTCTAATACCAAACCTGAGACCCTTCTATTAACATAAGATGGGATATCCAACTCCTTCCCATTCCAATCCTGAGACCCTTCCAATAGCAGAGATGTGATATCCCAATGCTGATACCAAACCTGAGACCCTTCCTATGGCATGAGATGTCATATACAACTCCTTCCCATTCCAATCCTGAGACCCTTCCTATAGAATGAGATGTGATATCTCAATGCTTATACCAAACCTGAGGCCCTTCCTATAGCATGAGATGTGATATCCAACTCCTTCCCATTCCAATCCTGAGACCCTTCCTATAACATGAGATGTGATGTCTCAATGCTTCTAATACCAAACCTGAGATCCTTCCTATGGCATGAGATGTCATATAAAACTCCTTCCCATTCCATTCCTGAGACCCTTCCTATAGCATGAGATGTGATATCCAACTCCTTCCCATTCCAATCCTGAGACCCTTCCTATAGCATGAGATGTGATATCCAAATCCTTCCCATTCCAATCGTGAGACCCTTCCTATAGCATGAGATGTGATATCCAAAACCTTCCCTTTCCAAAACTGAGAGCCTACCTATAGCATGAGATGTGATATCCAACTCCTTCCCATTCCAATCCTGAGACCCTTCCTATAGCATGAGATGTGATATCTCAATGCTTATACCAAACCTGAGACCCTTCCTATAGCATGAGATGTGATATCCAAATCCTTCCCATTCCAATCCTGAGACCCTTCCTATAGCATGAGATGTGATATCCAAATCCTTCCCCTTCCAAACCTGAGACCCTCCCTTTAGCATGAGATGTGATATCCAACTCCTTCCCATTCCAATCCTGAGACCCTTCTGATAGCATGAGATGTTATATCTCAATGCCTCTAATACCAAACCTGAGATCCTACCTCTAACATGAAATGTGATATCCAACTCCTTCCCATTGCAATCTTGAGACAGTTTCTATAGCATGAGATGTGATATCTCATTGCTTATACCAAACCTGAGACCCTTCCTATAGCATGAGATGTGATATCCAAATCCTTCCCATTCCAATCGTGAGACCCTTCCTATAGCATGAGATGTGATATCTCAATGCCTCTAATACCAAACCTGAGATCCTACCTCTATAATGAAATTTGATATGCAACTCCTTCCCCTTCCAAACCTGATAGCCTTCCTATAGCATGAGATGTGATATCCAAGTCCTTCCCATTCCAATCCTGATACCCTTCCTATAACATGAGATGTGATATCCAACTCCTTCCCATTCCAACCTGAGACCCTTCCTATAGCATGAGATGGAATATCCAACTCCTTCCAAATCCAATCCTGATACCCTTCCGATAGCATGAGTTGTGATATCCCAATGCTTCTACAAAACCTGAGACCCATACCATGGCATGAGATGTGATATCAAACTCCTTCCCATTCCAATCCTGACACCCTTCCTATAGCTTGAGATGTGATATCCAACTCCTTCCATTCCAATTCTGAGACCCTTCCGATAGCAGAGATGTGATATCTCAATGCTTATACCAAACCTGAGACCCTTGCTATAACATGAGATGTGATATTCAAGTCCTTCCCATTCCAATCCTGAGACCCTTCCTATAGCATGAGATGTGATATCTCAATGCTTCTAATACCAAACCTGAGACCCTTCCTATAATGAGATGGGATATCCAACTCCTTCCCATTCCAATCCTGAGACCCTTCCGATAGCAGAGATGTGATATCTCAAAGCTTATACCAAACCTGAGACCCTTCCTATGGCATGAGATGTCAAATACAACTCCTTCCGATTCCAATCCTGAGACCCTTCCTATAGCATGAGATGTGATATCTCAATGCTTCTAATAATAAACCTGAGATCCTTCCTATAACATGAGATGTGATATCCAACTCCTTCCCATTCCAAACCTGAGACCCTTCCGATTGCATGAGATGTGATATCAAACTACTTCCCATTCCAATCCTGAGACCCTTCCTATACCATGAGATGTGATATCTCAATGCTTCTAATACCAAACCTGACACCCGTCCTAAAACATGAGATGTGATGTCCAAATCCTTCCCCTTCCAAACCTGAGATCTTTCCTTTAGCATGAGATGTGATATCCAACTCCTTCCCATTCCAATCCTGAGACCCTTCCTATACCATGAGATGTGATATCTCAATGCTTCTAATACCAAACCTGACACCCGTCCTAAAACATGAGATGTGATGTCCAAATCCTTCCCCTTCCAATCCTGAGACCCTTCCTATACCATGAGATGTGATATCTCAATGCTTCTAATACCAAACCTGACACCCGTCCTAAAACATGAGATGTGATGTCCAAATCCTTCCCCTTTCAAACCTGAGATCTTTCCTTTAGCATGAGATGTGATATCCAACTCCTTCCCATTCCAATCCTGAGACCCTTCCTATACCATGAGATGTGATATCTCAATGCTTCTAATACCAAACCTGACACCCGTCATAAAACATGAGATGTGATGTCCAAATCCTTCCCCTTTCAAACCTGAGATCTTTCCTTTAGCATGAGATGTGATATCCAACTCCTTCCCATTCCAATCCTGAGACCCTTCCTATAGCATGATATGTGATATCACAATTTTTCTAATACCAAACCTGAGATCCTTCCTATAACATGAGATGTGTATCCAAATCCTTCCCTTTCCAAACCTGAGACCCTTCCGATAGCATTAGATGTGATATCTCAATGCTTCTAAAACCAAACATGAGAACCATCCTATAACATGAGATGTGAAATCCAAATCCTTCCCTTTCCAAACCTGAGACCCTCCGTATAGCATGAGATGTGATATCTAAGTCCTTCCCATTCCTATCCTGAGACCCTTCCGATAGCAGAGATATGATATCTCAATGCTTGGACCAAACCTGAGAACCTTCCTATGGCATGAGATGTGATATCCAACTCCTTCCCATTCCAATCTTGAGACCCTTCCTATAGCATGAGATGTGATATCTCAATGCTTCTATCAAACCTGAGTCCCTTCCTTTAGCATGAGATGTGATATCCAACTCCTTCCCATTCCAATCCTGAGACCCTTCCTTTAGCATGAGATGTGATATCTCAATGTTTCTAATAAAAAACCTGAGACTCTTCCTATAGCAAGAGATGTGATATCCAAATCCTTCCCATTCCAATCCTGAGACCCTTCCTATAACATGAGATGTGATATCTCAATGCCTCTAATACCAAACCAGAGATTCTTCCTATAACATGAGATGTGATATCTCAATGCTTCTAATACCAAACCTGAGACCCTTCCTATAACATAAGATGGGATATCCAACTCCTTCCCATTCCAATCGTGAGACCCTTCCGATAGCAGAGATGTGATATCTCAATGCTTATACCAAACCTGAGACCCTTCCTGTGGCATGAGATGTCATATAAAACTCCTTCCCATTCCAATCCTGAGACCCTTCCTATAGCATGATATGTGATATCACAATTTTTCTAATACCAAACCTGAGATCCTTCCTATAACATGAGATGTGTATCCAACTCCTTCCCATTCCAAAACCTGAGACCCTTCCTATAGCATGAGATGTGATATCTTAATGCTTCTAAAACCAAACCTGAGAACCATCCAATAACATATGTGAAATCCAAATCCTTCCCTTTCCAAACCTGAGACCCTTCCGATAGCATTAGATGTGATATCTCAATGCTTCTAAAACCAAACATGAGAACCATCCTATAACATGAGATGTGAAATCCAAATCCTTCCCTTTCCAAACCTGAGACCCTTCCTATAGCTTGAGATGTGATATCAAACTCCTTCCCATTCCAATCCTGTGATAGCTCGAGATGTGATATCCAACTCCTTCCCATTCCAATCCTGAGACCCTTCCTATACCATGAGATGTGATATCTCAATGCTTCTAATACCAAACCTGAGACCCCTCCTAAAACATGAGATGTGAGATCCAAATCCTTCCCCCTCCAAACCTGAGAACCTTCCTATAGCTTGAGATGTGATATCAAACTCCTTCCCATTCCAATCCTGAGATAGCTTGAGATGTGATATCCAACTCCTTCCCATTCCTATCCTGAGACCCTTCCGATAGCAGAGATGTGATATCTCAATGCTTGTACCAAACCTGAGACCCTTCCTATGGCATGAGATGTGATATCCAACTCCTTCCCATTCCAATCCTGAGACCCTTCCTATAGCATGATATGTGATATCTCAATGCTTATACCAAACCTGAGACCCTTCCTATAGCATGAGATGTGATATCCAAATCCTTCCCATTCCAATCCTGAGACCCTTCCTATAGCATGAGATGTGATATCTCAATGCCTCTAATACCAAACCTGAGATCCTTCCTTGAACATGAAATGTGATATCCCACTCCTTCCCTTTCCAAACCTGAGAGTCTACCTATAGCATGAGATGTGATATCCAAGTCCTTCCCATTCCAATCCTTAGACACTTCCTACAGCATGAGATGTGATATCTCAATGATTCTATTACCAAACCTGAGACCCGTCCTATACCAGGAGATGGGATATCCAACTCCTTCCCATTTCAATCCTGAGAAACTTCTGATAGCAGAGATGTGATATCTCAATGCTTAGACCAAACCTGAGACCCTTCCTATAACATGAGATGTGATATCCAACTCCTTCCAGTTCCAAACCTGAGACCCTTTCTATAGCAAGAATCTAATATCCAACTCCTTCCCATTCCAATCCTGAGACCATTCCTATAGAATGAGATGTGATATCTCAATGCTTCTAATACCAAACCTGAGATCCTTCCTATGATATGAGATGTGATATCCAATTCCTTCCCATTCCAAACCTGAGACCCTTCCTATAGCAGAGATGTGATATCTCAATGCTTATACCAAACCTGAGACCCTTCCTGTGGCATGAGATGTCATATAAAACTCCTTCCCATTCCAATCCTGAAACCCTTCCTATAGCATGATATGTGATATCACAATTTTTCTAATACCAAACCTGAGATCCTTCCTATAACATGAGATGTGTATCCAACTCCTTCCCATTGCAAAACCTGAGACCCTTCCTATAGCATGAGATGTGATATCTTAGTGCTTCTAAAACCAAACCTGAGAACCATCCAATAACATATGTGAAATCCAAATCCTTCCCTTTCCAAACCTGAGACCCTTCCGATAGCATTAGATGTGATATCTCAATGCTTCTAAAACCAAACATGAGAACCATCCTATAACATGAGATGTGAAATCCAAATCCTTCCCTTTCCAAACCTGAGACCCTTCCTATAGCTTGAGATGTGATATCAAACTCCTTCCCATTCCAATCCTGTGATAGCTCGAGATGTGATATCCAACTCCTTCCCATTCCAATCCTGAGACCCTTCCTATACCATGAGTTGTGATATCTCAATGCTTCTAATACCAAACCTGAGACCCGTCCTAAAACATGAGATGTGAGATCCAAATCCTTCCCCCTCCAAACCTGAGAACCTTCCTATAGCTTGAGATGTGATATCAAACTCCTTCCCATTCCAATCCTGAGATAGCTTGAGATGTGATATCCAACTCCTTCCCATTCCTATCCAGAGACCCTTCCGATAGCAGAGATGTGATATCTCAATGCTTGTACCAAACCTGAGACCCTTCCTATGGCATGAGATGTGATATCCAACTCCTTCCCATTCCAATCCTGAGACCCTTCCTATAGCATGATATGTGATATCTCAATGCTTATACCAAACCTGAGACCCTTCCTATAGCATGAGATGTGATATCCAAATCCTTCCCATTCCAATCCTGAGACCCTTCCTATAGCATGAGATGTGATATCTCAATGCCTCTAATACCAAACCTGAGATCCTTCCTTGAACATGAAATGTGATATCCCACTCCTTCCCTTTCCAAACCTGAGAGTCTACCTATAGCATGAGATGTGATATCCAAGTCCTTCCCATTCCAATCCTTAGACACTTCCTACAGCATGAGATCTGATATCTCAATGATTCTATTACCAAACCTGAGACCCGTCCTATACCATGAGATGGGATATCCAACTCCTTCCCATTTCAATCCTGAGAAACTTCTGATAGCAGAGATGTGATATCTCAATGCTCAGACCAAACCTGAGACCCTTCCTATAACATGAGATGTGATATCCAACTCCTTCCAGTTCCAAACCTGAGACCCTTTCTATAGCAAGAATCTAATATCCAACTCCTTCCCATTCCAATCCTGAGACCATTCCTATAGAATGAGATGTGATATCTCAATGCTTCTAATACCAAACCTGAGATCCTTCCTATGACATGAGATGTGATATCCAATTCCTTCCCATTCCAAACCTGAGACCCTTCCTATAGCATGAGATGTGATATCTCAATGCTTCTAATACCAAACCTGACATCCTTCCTATAACATGAGATGTGATATCCAAATCCTTCCCCTTCCAAACCAGAGACCCTCCCTTTAGCATGAGATGTGATATCCAACTCCTTCCCTTTCCAATCCTGAGACATTTCTGATAGCATGAGATGTGATATCTCAATGCCTCTAATACCAAACCTGAGATCCTACCTCTAACATGAAATGTGATATCCAACTCCTTCCCCTTGCAAACCTGAGAGCCTTCCTATAGCATGAGATGTGATATCGAAGTATTTCCCATTCCAATCCTGAGACCCTTCCTATAACATGAGATGGGATATCCAACTCCTTCCCATTCCAACCTGAGACCCTTCCTATAGCATGAGATGGGATATCCAACTAATTCCAAATCCAATCCTGATACCCTTCCGATAGCATGAGATGTGATATCTCAATCCCTCTAATACCAAACCTGAGATCCTTCCTATAACATGAGATGTGATATCAAAATCCTTCCCCTTCCAAACCTGAGACGCTCCCTTTAGCATGAGATGTGATATCCAACTCCTTCCCATTCCAATCCTGAGACCCTTCTGATAGCATGAGATGTGATATTCAATGCCTCTAATACCAAACCTGAGATCCTACCTCTAACATGAAATGTGATATCCAACTCCTTCCCTTTCCAAACGTGAGAGCCTCCCTATAGCATGAGATGGGATATTCAAGTCCTTCCCATTCCAATCCTGAGACCCTTCCTATAGCATGAGATGTGATATCTCAATGCTTCTAATACCAAACCTGAGACCCTTCCTATAACATAAGATTCGATATCCAACTCCTTCCCATTCCAATCGTGAGACCCTTCCTATAGCATGAGATGTGATATCCAAAACCTTCCCTTTCCAAAACTGAGAGCCTACCTATAGCATGAAATGTGATATCCAACTCCTTCCCATTCCAATCCTGAGACCCTTCCTATAGCATGAGATGTGATATCTCAATGCTTATACCAAACCTGAGACCCTTCCTATAGCATGAGATGTGATATCCAAATCCTTCCCATTCCAATCCTGAGACCCTTCCTATAGCATGAGATGTGATATCCAAATCCTTCCCCTTCCAAACCTGAGACCCTCCCTTTAGCATGAGATGTGATATCCAACTCCTTCCCATTCCAATCCTGAGACCTTTCTGATAGCATGAGATGTTATATCTCAATGCCTCTAATACCAAACCTGAGATCCTACCTCTAACATGAAATGTGATATCCAAGTCCTTCCCCTTCTAAACCTGGGAGCCTTCCTATAACATGAGATGTGATATCGAAGTGCTTCCCATTCCAACCCTGAGACCCTTCCTATAACATGAGATGTGATATCCAACTCCTTCCCATTCCAATCCTGAGACCCTTCCTATAGCATGAGATGTGATGTCTCAATGCTTCTAATACCAAATCTGAGATCCTTCCTATAACATGAGATGTGATATCCAACTCCTTCCCATTGCAATCTTGAGACTGTTTCTATAGCATGAGATGTGATATCTCAATGCTTATACCAAACCTGAGACCCTTCCTATAGCATGAGATGTGATATCCAAATCCTTCCCATTCCAATCGTGAGACCCTTCCTATAGCATGAGATGTGATATCTCAATGCCTCTAATACCAAACCTGAGATCCTACCTCTAAAATGAAATTTGATATGCAACTCCTTCCCCTTCCAAACCTGATAGCCTTCCTATAGCATGAGATGTGATATCCAAGTCCTTCCCATTCCAATCCTGATACCCTTCCTATAACATGAGATGTTATATCCAATTCCTTCCCATTCCAACCTGAGACCCTTCCTATAGCATGAGATGTGATATCTAAGTCCTTCCCATTCCTATCCTGAGACCCTTCCGATAGCAGAGATATGATATCTCAATGCTTGGACCAAACCTGAGAACCTTCCGATGGCATGAGATGTGATATCCAACTCCTTCCCATTCCAATCTTGAGACCCTTCCTATAGCATGAGATGTGATATCTCAATGCTTCTATCAAACCTGAGTCCCTTCCTTTAGCATGAGATGTGATATCCAACTCCTTCCCATTCCAATCCTGAAACCCTTCCTATAGCATGAGATGTGATATTTCAAAGCTTCTAATACCAAACCTGGGACCTGTCCTATAACATGAGATATGATATCCAAATCCTTCCCCTTCCAAACCTGAGACCCTTCCTTTAGCATGAGATGTGATATCTCAATGTTTCTAATAAAAAACCTGAGACTCTTCCTATAGCAAGAGATGTGATATCCAAATCCTTCCCATTCCAATCCTGAGACCCTTCCTATAACATGAGATGTGATATCTCAATGCCTCTAATACCAAACCAGAGATTCTTCCTATAACATGAGATGTGATATCTCAATGCTTCTAATACCAAACCTGAGACCCTTCCTATAACATAAGATGGGATATCCAACTCCTTCCCATTCCAATCCTGAGACCCTTCCGATAGCAGAGATGTGATATCTCAATGCTTATACCAAACCTGAGACCCTTCCTGTGGCATGAGATGTCATATAAAACTCCTTCCCATTCCAATCCTGAGACCCTTCCTATAGCATGATATGTGATATCACAATTTTTCTAATACCAAACCTGAGATCCTTCCTATAACATGAGATGTGTATCCAACTCCTTCCCATTCCAAAACCTGAGACCCTTCCTATAGCATGAGATGTGATATCTTAATGCTTCTAAAACCAAACCTGAGAACCATCCAATAACATATGTGAAATCCAAATCCTTCCCTTTCCAAACCTGAGACCCTTCCGATAGCATTAGATGTGATATCTCAATGCTTCTAAAACCAAACATGAGAACCATCCTATAACATGAGATGTGAAATCCAAATCCTTCCCTTTCCAAACCTGAGACCCTTCCTATAGCTTGAGATGTGATATAAAACTCCTTCCCATTCCAATCCTGTGATAGCTCGAGATGTGATATCCAACTCCTTCCCATTCCAATCCTGAGACCCTTCCTATACCATGAGATGTGATATCTCAATGCTTCTAATACCAAACCTGAGACCCCTCCTAAAACATGAGATGTGAGATCCAAATCCTTCCCCCTCCAAACCTGAGAACCTTCCTATAGCTTGAGATGTGATATCAAACTCCTTCCCATTCCAATCCTGAGATAGCTTGAGATGTGATATCCAACTCCTTCCCATTCCTATCCTGAGACCCTTCCGATAGCAGAGATGTGATATCTCAATGCTTGTACCAAACCTGAGACCCTTCCTATGGCATGAGATGTGATATCCAACTCCTTCCCATTCCAATCCTGAGACCCTTCCTATAGCATGATATGTGATATCTCAATGCTTATACCAAACCTGAGACCCTTCCTATAGCATGAGATGTGATATCCAAATCCTTCCCATTCCAATCCTGAGACCCTTCCTATAGCATGAGATGTGATATCTCAATGCCTCTAATACCAAACCTGAGATCCTTCCTTGAACATGAAATGTGATATCCCACTCCTTCCCTTTCCAAACCTGAGAGTCTACCTATAGCATGAGATGTGATATCCAAGTCCTTCCCATTCCAATCCTTAGACACTTCCTACAGCATGAGATGTGATATCTCAATGATTCTATTACCAAACCTGAGACCCGTCCTATACCAGGAGATGGGATATCCAACTCCTTCCCATTTCAATCCTGAGAAACTTCTGATAGCAGAGATGTGATATCTCAATGCTTAGACCAAACCTGAGACCCTTCCTATAACATGAGATGTGATATCCAACTCCTTCCAGTTCCAAACCTGAGACCCTTTCTATAGCAAGAATCTAATATCCAACTCCTTCCCATTCCAATCCTGAGACCATTCCTATAGAATGAGATGTGATATCTCAATGCTTCTAATACCAAACCTGAGATCCTTCCTATGATATGAGATGTGATATCCAATTCCTTCCCATTCCAAACCTGAGACCCTTCCTATAGCAGAGATGTGATATCTCAATGCTTATACCAAACCTGAGACCCTTCCTGTGGCATGAGATGTCATATAAAACTCCTTCCCATTCCAATCCTGAAACCCTTCCTATAGCATGATATGTGATATCACAATTTTTCTAATACCAAACCTGAGATCCTTCCTATAACATGAGATGTGTATCCAACTCCTTCCCATTGCAAAACCTGAGACCCTTCCTATAGCATGAGATGTGATATCTTAGTGCTTCTAAAACCAAACCTGAGAACCATCCAATAACATATGTGAAATCCAAATCCTTCCCTTTCCAAACCTGAGACCCTTCCGATAGCATTAGATGTGATATCTCAATGCTTCTAAAACCAAACATGAGAACCATCCTATAACATGAGATGTGAAATCCAAATCCTTCCCTTTCCAAACCTGAGACCCTTCCTATAGCTTGAGATGTGATATCAAACTCCTTCCCATTCCAATCCTGTGATAGCTCGAGATGTGATATCCAACTCCTTCCCATTCCAATCCTGAGACCCTTCCTATACCATGAGTTGTGATATCTCAATGCTTCTAATACCAAACCTGAGACCCGTCCTAAAACATGAGATGTGAGATCCAAATCCTTCCCCCTCCAAACCTGAGAACCTTCCTATAGCTTGAGATGTGATATCAAACTCCTTCCCATTCCAATCCTGAGATAGCTTGAGATGTGATATCCAACTCCTTCCCATTCCTATCCAGAGACCCTTCCGATAGCAGAGATGTGATATCTCAATGCTTGTACCAAACCTGAGACCCTTCCTATGGCATGAGATGTGATATCCAACTCCTTCCCATTCCAATCCTGAGACCCTTCCTATAGCATGATATGTGATATCTCAATGCTTATACCAAACCTGAGACCCTTCCTATAGCATGAGATGTGATATCCAAATCCTTCCCATTCCAATCCTGAGACCCTTCCTATAGCATGAGATGTGATATCTCAATGCCTCTAATACCAAACCTGAGATCCTTCCTTGAACATGAAATGTGATATCCCACTCCTTCCCTTTCCAAACCTGAGAGTCTACCTATAGCATGAGATGTGATATCCAAGTCCTTCCCATTCCAATCCTTAGACACTTCCTACAGCATGAGATCTGATATCTCAATGATTCTATTACCAAACCTGAGACCCGTCCTATACCATGAGATGGGATATCCAACTCCTTCCCATTTCAATCCTGAGAAACTTCTGATAGCAGAGATGTGATATCTCAATGCTCAGACCAAACCTGAGACCCTTCCTATAACATGAGATGTGATATCCAACTCCTTCCAGTTCCAAACCTGAGACCCTTTCTATAGCAAGAATCTAATATCCAACTCCTTCCCATTCCAATCCTGAGACCATTCCTATAGAATGAGATGTGATATCTCAATGCTTCTAATACCAAACCTGAGATCCTTCCTATGACATGAGATGTGATATCCAAATTCTTCCCATTCCAAACCAGAGACCCTTCCTATAGCATGAGATGTGATATCTCAATGCTTCTAATACCAAACCTGACATCCTTCCTATAACATGAGATGTGATATCCAAATCCTTCCCCTTCCAAACCAGAGACCCTCCCTTTAGCATGAGATGTGATATCCAACTCCTTCCCCTTGCAAACCTGAGAGCCTTCCTATAGCATGAGATGTGATATCGAAGTATTTCCCATTCCAATCCTGAGACCCTTCCTATAACATGAGATGTGATATCCAACTCCTTCCCATTCCAACCTGAGACCCTTCCTATAGCATGAGATGGGATATCCAACTAATTCCAAATCCAATCCTGATACCCTTCCGATAGCATGAGATGTGATATCTCAATCCCTCTAATACCAAACCTGAGATCCTTCCTATAACATGAGATGTGATATCAAAATCCTTCCCCTTCCAAACCTGAGACGCTCCCTTTAGCATGAGATGTGATATCCAACTCCTTCCCATTCCAATCCTGAGACCCTTCTGATAGCATGAGATGTGATATTCAATACCTCTAATACCAAACCTGAGATCCTACCTCTAACATGAAATGTGATATCCAACTCCTTCCCTTTCCAAACGTGAGAGCCTCCCTATAGCATGAGATGGGATATTCAAGTCCTTCCCATTCCAATCCTGAGACCCTTCCTATAGCATGAGATGTGATATCTCAATGCTTCTAATACCAAACCTGAGACCCTTCCTATAACATAAGATTCGATATCCAACTCCTTCCCATTCCAATCGTGAGACCCTTCCTATAGCATGAGATGTGATATCCAAAACATTCCCTTTCCAAAACTGAGAGCCTACCTATAGCATGAAATGTGAGATCCAACTCCTTCCCATTCCAATCCTGAGACCCTTCCTATAGCATGAGATGTGATATCTCAATGCTTATACCAAACCTGAGACCCTTCCTATAGCATGAGATGTGATATCCAAATCCTTCCCATTCCAATCCTGAGACCCTTCCTATAGCATGAGATGTGATATCCAAATCCTTCCCCTTCCAAACCTGAGACCCTCCCTTTAGCATGAGATGTGATATCCAACTCCTTCCCATTCCAATCCTGAGACCTTTCTGATAGCATGAGATGTTATATCTCAATGCCTCTAATACCAAACCTGAGATCCTACCTCTAACATGAAATGTGATATCCAAGTCCTTCCCCTTCTAAACCTGGGAGCCTTCCTATAACATGAGATGTGATATCGAAGTGCTTCCCATTCCAACCCTGAGACCCTTCCTATAACATGAGATGTGATATCCAACTCCTTCCCATTCCAATCCTGAGACCCTTCCTATAGCATGAGATGTGATGTCTCAATGCTTCTAATACCAAATCTGAGATCCTTCCTATAACATGAGATGTGATATCCAACTCCTTCCCATTGCAATCTTGAGACTGTTTCTATAGCATGAGATGTGATATCTCAATGCTTATACCAAACCTGAGACCCTTCCTATAGCATGAGATGTGATATCCAAATCCTTCCCATTCCAATCGTGAGACCCTTCCTATAGCATGAGATGTGATATCTCAATGCCTCTAATACCAAACCTGAGATCCTACCTCTAAAATGAAATTTGATATGCAACTCCTTCCCCTTCCAAACCTGATAGCCTTCCTATAGCATGAGATGTGATATCCAAGTCCTTCCCATTCCAATCCTGATACCCTTCCTATAACATGAGATGTTATATCCAATTCCTTCCCATTCCAACCTGAGACCCTTCCTATAGCATGAGATGGGATATCCAACTCCTTCCAAATCCAATCCTGATACCCTTCCGATAGCATGAGATGTGATATCCCAATGCTTCTACAAAACCTGAGACCCATACCATGGCATGAGATGTGATATCAAACTCCTTCCCATTCCAATCCTGACACCCTTCCTATAGCTTGAGATGTGATATCCAACTCCTTCCCATTCCAATTCTGAGACCAGTGCTATACCATGGGACTTGATATCTCAATGCTTCTAATAGCAAACCTGAGACCGGTCCTATAACATGAGATGTGATATCCAAATCCTTCCCCTTCCAAACCTTGGACCCTTCCTTTATCATGAGATGTGATATCCAAGTCGTTCCCATTCCAATCCTGAGACCCTTCCTATAGCATGAGATGTGATATCTCAATGCTTCTAATACCAAACCTGAGACCCTTGCTATAACATGAGATGTGATATTCAAGTCCTTCCCATTCCAATCCTGAGACCCTTCCTATAGCATGAGATGTGATATCTCAATGCTTCTAATACCAAACCTGAGACCCTTCCTATAATGAGATGGGATATCCAACTCCTTCCCATTCCAATCCTGAGACCCTTCCGATAGCAGAGATGTGATAGCTCAATGCTTATACCAAACCTGAGACCCTTCCTATGGCATGAGATGTCAAATACACCTCCTTCTGATTCCAATCCTGAGACCCTTCCTATAGCATGAGATGTGATATCTCAATGCTTCTAATAATAAACCTGAGATCCTTCCTATAACATGAGATGTGATATCCAACTCCTTCCCATTCCAATCCTGAGATAGCTTGAGATGTGATATCCAACTCCTTCCCATTCCAATCCTGAGACCCTTCCTATACTATGAGATGTGATATCTCAATGCTTCTAATACCAAACCTGACACCCGTCCTAAAACATGAGATGTGATATCCAACTCCTTCCCATTCCAAACCTGAGACCCTTCCGATTGCATGAGATGTGATATCAAACTCCTTCCCATTCCAATACTGAGATAGCTTGAGATGTGATATCCAACTCCTTCCCATTCCAATCCTGAGACCCTTCCTATAGCCTGAGATGTGATATCTTAATGCTTCTAAAACCAAACCTGAGAACCATCCAATAACATATGTGAAATCCAAATCCTTCCCTTTCCAAACCTGAGACCCTCCGATAGCATTACATGTGATATCTCAATGCTTCTAAAACCAAACATGAGAACCATCCTATAACATGAGATGTGAAATCCAAATCCTTCCCTTTCCAAACCTGAGACCCTCCCTATAGCATGGGATGTGATATCTAAGTCCTTCCCATTCCTATCCTGGGACCCTTCCGATAGCAGACATGTGATATCTCAATGCTCGGACCAAACCTGAGACCCTTCCCATGACATGAGATGTGATATCCAACTCCTTCCCATTCCAATCCTGAGACCCTTCCTATAGCATGAGATGTGATATCTCAATGCTTCTATCAAACCTGAGTCCCTTCCTTTAGCATGAGATGTGATATCCAACTCCTTCCCATTCCAATCCTGAGACCCTTCCTATAGCATGAGATGTGATATTTCAAAGCTTCTAATACCAAACCTGGGACCCGTCCTATAACATGAGATATGATATCCAAATCCTTCCCCTTCCAAACCTGAGTCCCTTCCTTTAGCATGAGATGTGATATCCAAATCCTTCCCATTCCAATCCTGAAACCCTTCCTATAGCATGAGATGTGATATCTCAATGTTTCTAATAAAAAACCTGAGACTCTTCGTATAGCAAGAGATGTGATATCCAAATCCTTCCCATTCCAATCCTGAGACCCTTCCGATAACATGAGATGTGATATCGCAATGCCTCTAATACCAAACCTGAGATTCTTCCTATAACATGAGATGTGATATCTCAATGCTTCTAATACCAAACCTGAGACCCTCCCTTTAGCATGAGATGTGATTTCCGACTCCTTCCCATTCCAATCCTGAGACCCTTCTGATAGCATGAGATGTGATATCTCAATGCCTCTAATACCAAACCAGAGATTCTTCCTATAACATGAGATGTGATATCTCAATGCTTCTAATACCAAACCTGAGACCCTCCCTTTAGCATGAGGTGTGATATCCGACTCCTTCCCATTCCAATCCTGAGACCCTTCTGATAGCATGAGATGTGATATCTCAATGCTTCTAACACCAAACCTGAGACCCTTCCTATAGCATGAGATGGGATATCCAACTCCTTCCAAATCCAATCCTGATACCCTTCCGATAGCATGAGATGTGATATCCCAATGCTTCTACAAAACCTGAGACCCATACCATGGCATGAGATGTGATATCAAACTCCTTCCCATTCCAATCCTGACACCCTTCCTATAGCTTGAGATGTGATATCCAACTCCTTCCCATTCCAATTCTGAGACCAGTCCTATACCATGGGACTTGATATCTCAATGCTTCTAATAGCAAACCTGAGACCGGTCCTATAACATGATATGTGATATCCAAATCCTTCCCCTTCCAAACCTTGGACCCTTCCTTTATCATGAGATGTGATATCCAAGTCGTTCCCATTCCAATCCTGAGACCCTTCCTATAGCATGAGATGTGATATCTCAATGCTTCTAATACCAAACCTGAGACCCTTGCTATAACATGAGATGTGATATTCAAGTCCTTCCCATTCCAATCCTGAGACCCTTCCTATAGCATGAGATGTGATATCTCAATGCTTCTAATACCAAACCTGAGACCCTTCCTATAACATGAGATGTGATATCCAACTCCTTCCAGTTCCAAACCTGAGACCCTTTCTATAGCAAGAATCTAATATCCAACTCCTTCCCATTCCAATCCTGAGACCATTCCTATAGAATGAGATGTGATATCTCAATGCTTCTAATACCAAACCTGAGATCCTTCCTATGACATGAGATGTGATATCCAATTCCTTCCCATTCCAAACCTGAGACCCTTCCTATAGCATGAGATGTGATATCTCAATGCTTCTAATACCAAACCTGACATCCTTCCTATAACATGAGATGTGATATCCAAATCCTTCCCCTTCCAAACCAGAGACCCTCCCTTTAGCATGAGATGTGATATCCAACTCCTTCCCTTTCCAATCCTGAGACATTTCTGATAGCATGAGATGTGATATCTCAATGCCTCTAATACCAAACCTGAGATCCTACCTCTAACATGAAATGTGATATCCAACTCCTTCCCCTTGCAAACCTGAGAGCCTTCCTATAGCATGAGATGTGATATCGAAGTATTTCCCATTCCAATCCTGAGACCCTTCCTATAACATGAGATGTGATATCCAACTCCTTCCCATTCCAACCTGAGACCCTTCCTATAGCATGAGATGCGATATCCAACTAATTCCAAATCCAATCCTGATACCCTTCCGATAGCATGAGATGTGATATCTCAATCCCTCTAATACCAAACCTGAGATCCTTCCTATAACATGAGATGTGATATCAAAATCCTTCCCCTTCCAAACCTGAGACGCTCCCTTTAGCATGAGATGTGATATCCAACTCCTTCCCATTCCAATCCTGAGACCCTTCTGATAGCATGAGATGTGATATTCAATGCCTCTAATACCAAACCTGAGATCCTACCTCTAACATGAAATGTGATATCCAACTCCTTCCCTTTCCAAACGTGAGAGCCTCCCTATAGCATGAGATGGGATATTCAAGTCCTTCCCATTCCAATCCTGAGACCCTTCCTATAGCATGAGATGTGATATCTCAATGCTTCTAATACCAAACCTGAGACCCTTCCTATAACATAAGATTCGATATCCAACTCCTTCCCATTCCAATCGTGAGACCCTTCCTATAGCATGAGATGTGATATCCAAAACCTTCCCTTTCCAAAACTGAGAGCCTACCTATAGCATGAAATGTGATATCCAACTCCTTCCCATTCCAATCCTGAGACCCTTCCTATAGCATGAGATGTGATATCTCAATGCTTATACCAAACCTGAGACCCTTCCTATAGCATGAGATGTGATATCCAAATCCTTCCCATTCCAATCCTGAGACCCTTCCTATAGCATGAGATGTGATATCCAAATCCTTCCCCTTCCAAACCTGAGACCCTCCCTTTAGCATGAGATGTGATATCCAACTCCTTCCCATTCCAATCCTGAGACCTTTCTGATAGCATGAGATGTTATATCTCAATGCCTCTAATACCAAACCTGAGATCCTACCTCTAACATGAAATGTGATATCCAAGTCCTTCCCCTTCTAAACCTGGGAGCCTTCCTATAACATGAGATGTGATATCGAAGTGCTTCCCATTCCAACCCTGAGACCCTTCCTATAACATGAGATGTGATATCCAACTCCTTCCCATTCCAATCCTGAGACCCTTCCTATAGCATGAGATGTGATGTCTCAATGCTTCTAATACCAAATCTGAGATCCTTCCTATAACATGAGATGTGATATCCAACTCCTTCCCATTGCAATCTTGAGACTGTTTCTATAGCATGAGATGTGATATCTCAATGCTTATACCAAACCTGAGACCCTTCCTATAGCATGAGATGTGATATCCAAATCCTTCCCATTCCAATCGTGAGACCCTTCCTATAGCATGAGATGTGATATCTCAATGCCTCTAATACCAAACCTGAGATCCTACCTCTAAAATGAAATTTGATATGCAACTCCTTCCCCTTCCAAACCTGATAGCCTTCCTATAGCATGAGATGTGATATCCAAGTCCTTCCCATTCCAATCCTGATACCCTTCCTATAACATGAGATGTTATATCCAATTCCTTCCCATTCCAACCTGAGACCCTTCCTATAGCATGAGATGGGATATCCAACTCCTTCCAAATCCAATCCTGATACCCTTCCGATAGCATGAGATGTGATATCCCAATGCTTCTACAAAACCTGAGACCCATACCATGGCATGAGATGTGATATCAAACTCCTTCCCATTCCAATCCTGACACCCTTCCTATAGCTTGAGATGTGATATCCAACTCCTTCCCATTCCAATTCTGAGACCAGTGCTATACCATGGGACTTGATATCTCAATGCTTCTAATAGCAAACCTGAGACCGGTCCTATAACATGAGATGTGATATCCAAATCCTTCCCCTTCCAAACCTTGGACCCTTCCTTTATCATGAGATGTGATATCCAAGTCGTTCCCATTCCAATCCTGAGACCCTTCCTATAGCATGAGATGTGATATCTCAATGCTTCTAATACCAAACCTGAGACCCTTGCTATAACATGAGATGTGATATTCAAGTCCTTCCCATTCCAATCCTGAGACCCTTCCTATAGCATGAGATGTGATATCTCAATGCTTCTAATACCAAACCTGAGACCCTTCCTATAATGAGATGGGATATCCAACTCCTTCCCATTCCAATCCTGAGACCCTTCCGATAGCAGAGATGTGATAGCTCAATGCTTATACCAAACCTGAGACCCTTCCTATGGCATGAGATGTCAAATACACCTCCTTCTGATTCCAATCCTGAGACCCTTCCTATAGCATGAGATGTGATATCTCAATGCTTCTAATAATAAACCTGAGATCCTTCCTATAACATGAGATGTGATATCCAACTCCTTCCCATTCCAATCCTGAGACCCTTCCTATACTATGAGATGTGATATCTCAATGCTTCTAATACCAAACCTGACACCCGTCCTAAAACATGAGATGGGATATCCAACTCCTTCCCATTCCAAACCTGAGACCCTTCCGATTGCATGAGATGTGATATCAAACTCCTTCCCATTCCAATACTGAGATAGCTTGAGATGTGATATCCAACTCCTTCCCATTCCAATCCTGAGACCCTTCCTATAGCCTGAGATGTGATATCTTAATGCTTCTAAAACCAAACCTGAGAACCATCCAATAACATGGAAGGGGAAGGATTTGGATATCATATCTCATGTTATAGGACGGGTCCCAGGTTTGGTATTAGAAGCTTTGAAATATCACATCTCATGCTATAGGAAGGGTTTCAGGATTGGAATGGGAAGGAGTTGGATATCACATCTCATGCTAAAGGAAGGGACTCAGGTTTGATAGAAGCATTGAGATATCACATCTCATGCTATAGGAAGGGTCTCAAGATTGGAATGGGAAGGAGTTGGATATCACATCTCATGCCATAGGAAGGTTCTCAGGTTTGGTCCAAGCATTGAGATATCATATCTCTGCTATCGGAAGGGTCTCAGGATAGGAATGGGAAGGACTTAGATATCACATCTCATGCTATACGGAGGGTCTCAGGTTTGGAAAGGGAAGGATTTGGATTTCACATCTCATGTTATAGGATGGTTCTCATGTTTGGTTTTAGAAGCATTGAGATATCACATCTAATGCTATCGGAAGGGTCTCAGGTTTGGAAAGGGAAGGATTTGGATACACATCTCATGTTATAGGAAGGATCTCAGGTTTGGTATTAGAAAAATTGTGATATCACATATCATGCTATAGGAAGGGTCTCAGGATTGGAATGGGAAGGAGTTGGATATCACATCTCATGCTAAAGGAAAGATCTCAGGTTTGAAAGGGGAAGGATTTGGACATCACATCTCATGTTTTAGGACGGGTGTCAGGTTTGGTATTAGAAGCATTGAGATATCACATCTCATGGTATAGGAAGGGTCTCAGGATTGGAATGGGAAGGAGTTGGATATCACATCTCATGCTAAAGGAAAGATCTCAGGTTTGAAAGGGGAAGGATTTGGACATCACATCTCATGTTTTAGGACGGGTGTCAGGTTTGGTATTAGAAGCATTGAGATATCACATCTCATGGTATAGGAAGGGTCTCAGGATTGGAAGGGGAAGGATTTGGACATCACATCTCATGTTTTAGGACGGGTGTCAGGTTTGGTATTAGAAGCATTGAGATATCACATCTCATGGTATAGGAAGGGTCTCAGGATTGGAATGGGAAGGAGTTGGATATCACATCTCATGCTAAAGGAAAGATCTCAGGTTTGGAAGGGGAAGGATTTGGACATCACATCTCATGTTTTAGGACGGGTGTCAGGTTTGGTATTAGAAGCATTGAGATATCACATCTCATGGTATAGGAAGGGTCTCAGGATTGGAATGGGAAGTAGTTTGATATCACATCTCATGCAATCGGAAGGGTCTCAGGTTTGGAATGGGAAGGAGTTGGATATCACATCTCATGTTATAGGAAGGATCTCAGGTTTATTATTAGAAGCATTGAGATATCACATCTCATGCTATAGGAAGGGTCTCAGGATTGGAATCGGAAGGAGTTGTATTTGACATCTCATGCCATAGGAAGGGTCTCAGGTTTGGTATAAGCTTTGAGATATCACATCTCTGCTATCGGAAGGGTCTCAGGATTGGAATGGGAAGGAGTTGGATATCCCATCTCATTATAGGAAGGGTCTCAGGTTTGGTATTAGAAGCATTGAGATATCACATCTCATGCTATAGGAAGGGTCTCAGGATTGGAATGGGAAGGACTTGAATATCACATCTCATGTTATAGCAAGGGTCTCAGGTTTGGTATAAGCATTGAGATATCACATCTCTGCTATCGGAAGGGTCTCAGAATTGGAATGGAAGGAGTTGGATATCACATCTCAAGCTATAGGAAGGGTGTCAGGATTGGAATGGGAAGGAGTTTGATATCACATCTCATGCCATGGTATGGGTCTCAGGTTTTGTAGAAGCATTGGGATATCACAACTCATGCTATCGGAAGGGTATCAGGATTGGATTTGGAAGGAGTTGGATATTCCATCTCATGCTATAGGAAGGGTCTCAGGTTGGAATGGGAAGGAGTTGGATATCACATCTCATGTTATAGGAAGGGTATCAGGATTGGAATGGGAAGGACTTGGATATCACATCTCATGCTATAGGAAGGCTATCAGGTTTGGAAGGGGAAGGAGTTGCATATCAAATTTCATTATAGAGGTAGGATCTCAGGTTTGGTATTAGAGGCATTGAGATATCACATCTCATGCTATAGGAAGGGTCTCACGATTGGAATGGGAAGGATTTGGATATCACATCTCATGCTATAGGAAGGGTCTCAGGTTTGGTATAAGCATTGAGATATCACATCTCATGCTATAGAAACTGTCTCAAGATTGCAATGGGAAGGAGTTGGATATCACATTTCATGTTAGAGGTAGGATCTCAGGTTTGGTATTAGAGGCATTGAGATATAACATCTCATGCTATCAGAAGGGTCTCAGGATTGGAATGGGAAGGAGTTGGATATCACATCTCATGCTAAAGGGAGGGTCTCAGGTTTGGAAGGGGAAGGATTTGGATATCACATCTCATGCTATAGGAAGGGTCTCAGGATTGGAATGGGAAGGATTTGGATATCACATCTCATGCTATAGGAAGGGTCTCAGGTTTGGTATAAGCATTGAGATATCACATCTCATGCTATAGGAAGGGTCTCAGGATTGGAATGGGAAGGAGTTGGATATCACATCTCATGCTATAGGTAGGCTCTCAGTTTTGGAAAGGGAAGGTTTTGGATATCACATCTCATGCTATAGGAAGGGTCTCACGATTGGAATGGGAAGGATTTGGATATCACATCTCATGCTATAGGAAGGGTCTCAGGATTGGAATGGGAAGGAGTTGGATATCACATCTCATGCTATAGGAAGGGTCTCAGGAATGGAATGGGAAGGAGTTTTATATGACATCTCATGCCATAGGAAGGATCTCAGGTTTGGTATTAGAAGCATTGAGACATCACATCTCATGTTATAGGAAGGGTCTCAGGATTGGAATGGGAAGGAGTTGGATATCACATCTCATGCTATAGGAAGGGCCTCAGGTTTGGTATAAGCATTGAGATATCACATCTCATTCTATAGGAAGGGTCTCAGGATTGGAATGGGAAGGAGTTGTATATGACATCTCATGCCATAGGAAGGGTCTCAGGTTTGGTATCAGCATTGGGATATCACATCTCTGCTATTGGAAGGGTCTCAGGATTGGAATGGGAAGGAGTTGGATATCCCATCTTATGTTAATAGAAGGGTCTCAGGTTTGGTATTAGAAGCATTGAGATATCACATCTCATGCTATAGGAAGGGTCTCAGGATTGGAATGGGAAGGACTTGAATATCCCATCTCATGCTATAGGGAGGCTCTCACATTTGGAAAGGGAAGGAGTTGGATATCACATTTCATGTTAGAGGTAGGATCTCAGGTTTGGTATTAGAGGCATTGCATATCACATCTCATGCTATCAGAAGGGTCTCAGGATTGGAATGGGAAGGAGTTGGATATCACATCTCATGCTAAAGGGAGGGTCTCAGGTTTGGAAGGGGAAGGATTTTGATATCACATCTCATGTTATAGGAAGGATCTCAGGTTTGGTATTAGAGGGATTGAGATATCACATCTCATGCTATCGGAAGGGTATCAGGATTGGATTTGGAAGTAGTTGGATATCCCATCTCATGCTATAGGAAGGGTGTCAGGTTGGAATGGAAAGGAGTTGGATATCACATCTCATGTTATAGGAAGGGTCTCAGGATTGGAATGGGAAATACTTCGATATCACATCTCATGCTATAGGAAGGCTCTCAGGTTTGGAATGGGAAGGAATTGGATATCACATCTCATGTCATAGGAAGGATCTCAGGTTTGGTATTAGAAGCATTGAGATATCACATCTCATGCTATAGGAATGGTGTCAGGATTGGAATGGGAAGGAGTTGGATATTAGATTCTTGCTATAGAAAGGGTCTCAGGTTTGGAACGGGAAGGAGTTGGATATCACATCTCATGTTATAGGAAGGGTCTCAGGTTTGGTCTAAGCATTTGTTAAGACGGATTTCTGAACTCTGTCCTGGTGGCGCAGAAGTTCAGAAGGCCAACCTAATTACTTGGAACAGGGTAACCTCTGGACAAGCCAGACCAATCAAGGTAGCGATCGCGGCGGTCAAGACTAGGTCTCAAGAGGGGTGAGGGTGACTGAAAGCCCGCAATGAGCACACAAAGCAAGAGCGCTTACAAACTACTCCAAACAGTTGTTATATCAAAAATATAAACACATTTATTTTAAGGCCTTTAAAACAACGACCGTAGCGAGAAAATCACAATAACACAGTATTAAGCCAACACATACCAAATCAACACAATATATATACAAATACACAGTCGCAAGCGTTTAAAGCACGAAATATGTAGTCCACCTGAAAGGAAAGGAAAACAGGCAGTGCGATAACGCTTTTGACTCAGTTCGCCTTTAGAGGCACCTAACTAGATGGAAGTCCGAGCCCTGCGAAGAGTGGAGCCTTGTGCTCAAAGTACCTGCCACGCCGGTGCCAACGGGCAAAAGGGGAAGCTCTTCGGAGGAAGTCAGGCAGTTCGGGTTAGTGCACAGCAGAAGGAGAACAGGTTCCGCAACTCAAGCGCAGCCTCCACAGCAGGCAGAAGCAGAGCGCGAGTACGGCCAAAAGGGTGCTGTTTTTACACAGCAGGGAAAAGCAATGGGATACTGCAGGAGGGCGACCAGATCCTAGCTAAACTACTCACCGGTCCCCGAAGCAAGCAGACCCAGGCTTCTCCACGTTTGTTTCAGCAGCTGGCAGGTTCAGAAGAGCAGGGAACGCCTCGTAGTCGTGTAGAGCAAAAAGACGTCCCAATCGACGAAACCAGCACAGTTTTGTTGCCGCAGCAGGACAACGGAGCGGCCGTGTGTATTCAAGCCAAATGTACACTCCTCCCTTCAGACTTGGGAACGTCAAGTGTACGAAGCGTGGGAGAGTGACAAGGACTCGAAATACAACACAACCTGGCGGCAGTTACAGAGCAGGACTCCCTTGTAAGCTGGTCAGTCAACTGGATGGCCCAGAGACACTTCCGAAGGCTTACTTGGCAGGAGATGATGAAGTCGCCGGGAATAGCTGTTCCTGCTATTCCAAAGGTCGAAGCACCAGTACAGGCCTTCTGGTTCGATCCAAGGAGGAAAGGGTTTCACAGGACGACAGCAGTGCAAAGGAGGATTCCTTCAGCAGGTCACCAGCGATTCCTCGGTCCAGCCTCTGGGTTGCAGGATACTTGGCTCCTGTATTCCTTCGTTCGTGAGAACTCAGGAGATCGACATGGTAGTGGTGTTTCCAGCTCCCTCTTATCCACGGTTCCCTTCGCGCCAAAACGGAGGGGAGCCAATGGGAGATCCGCTCATCAACACACATACCATACGTGGACCAATCACGGACCACGGTGGTCCCAGGCATTCACACTACCCCAGACTCTCTGGCACCCAGGATGTGTAATGGGGACAGACATCCCAGCCCACACCCTGGAGGCACACAAACGACATGTAGAAGCCCGCGAAAGCAACTACGTTTCGCGGGAAAGTACATGCCCAAAATAAGGAAGGCCCCGGGTCGCCCGACCTGGGGAAGGTGAAGGGAGCAAGACGGTCAGTGGACAAGACAAAGGAGCCTCGTGGTCTTGCCATTTTGGAGAGCCAGGCCACCATTTTGGGTTCAGGGCAAAAACGTGCTCAGAACGCCAAAAGGAGCTCAAAATAAACAAAGCGATCGCTGCCACCATTCGAGTCCCTGAATGACTTGCACCGATCAAATATCATCCTAAAAGAGTATCTAGGGTCTGTAGAAGGCTAGAGACCCAAGAGAGCTGTAACTTAGCTTACAGTGCCCTCTTGTGTCATGTTGCACTAAAGCCGCAACACGATAGAAGAAACTACGGGAAACAGCGTTCCCCGGTACTGACTGTCTTAAGGGCATGTCAGTTTCCCCGTAAGAAAGGAGCGAAAGCCCAGAGAAGTGCGGCAGAAGGCTGTACTTCTCTGGCAAAGTCAAGAACAAGGTTAAAAACAATAGCAAAAAGTTTAGGGGTTGCCACATGGAAGGAAAGTTCCCTACAATTACGAAATCTTTCCTAACACTCGCCCCTCCCAGACTATGGACAGGGGGAACTAATCCACCCCTGGATGAGTCTCTTGTTCAGGTCGGTTAAACATTCTGGACAACCCATCAGCATTGCTATGTTGGACACCTGGCCTATGCTCAATAGTGAAGTCGAAGCCTTGTAGACTTATGGACCACCTAAGCAACTTTGGATTCTCCCCCTTCATGTTCATTAGCCACTTTAACGGCTTATGGTCAGTCTGCACAGTGAAGTGGGTCCCATAGAGGTAGGGCCTCAGCTTCCTTAGGGCCCACACAACAGAGAAACATTCTTTCTCTACCGTGGACCATCTGAGCTCTCTGTCCTTAAGCTGGCGACTAATAAAACCGATAGGGTGTTCCTTACCCTTCTCATCTACTTGTGATAGTACAGCTCCTATCCCAGTGTCAGAGGCATCCGTCTGCACGATAAAAGGTCTTTGATAATCAGGGGCCCTGAGCACAGGGGCCTGGCACAAGGAGTCTTTTAAGCCATTGAAGGCCTTCTCACACTCGTCGGTCCAAGTTACCTTCTTGGGTTTCTTCGGAGTTGTGAGGGCAGTCAGAGGAGCAGCTATGGTGCCATAGTCTGCCACAAAATTGCGATAATACCCCGTGAGTCCTAAGAAGGCTCTCACTTGGGTTTGCGTAGTGGGGGTAGGCCAGTCTTGTACTGCTTGTACTTTACTGGGTAGAGGCTGTATCCTCCCTCCACCTACTTCATGTCCAAGGTAAACCACTGAGCCTTGACCAATCTGGCATTTACTAGCCTTTATGGTCAAGTGGGCTTTCTGAAGAGCCTGGAGCACAATCCTGAGGTGTTTCACATGGTCTTCCCAGGTGGCACTGAAAACTGCTATATCGTCCAGATATGCAAGACAGAATTCGTCCAACCCATTCAACACATGATTCACAAGCCTCTGGAAAGTGGCAGGTGCATTCTTCAACCCGAACGGCATTACCCGGAATTGGTAAAGGCCGTCTGGAGTAGAAAATGCTGTCTTCTCCTTGGCATGTTCTGCTAAAGCTATTTGCCAATAGCCAGCAGTGAGGTCAAACGTGCTGAGGTACTTGGAGGCACCCAAAGTATCCACCAGCTCATCTGTTCGAGGCAAGGGGTGTGCATCTGTCTTGGTGACAGCATTCAGAGCCCTGTAATCCATGCAGAACCTCAATGCAGAAGTGCCTGCCTTTGGAACCAACACCACAGGACTGGACCAAGGACTACTAGAGGGTTCAATCACCCCAAGGTCTAACATCTTGTTGACCTCGGTCTTAATATAAGACCGTACTTTATCTGACATCCTGTATCCCCTACTTTTGGTAGGTACACTGTCTCCTGTGTCAATGTTATGTTTGCACCAAGGTGTCAAACCAGGGGACTGTGAAAACAGGGGGGAAAACTGCCTAAGCAAACTTTTCACCTCAGCCTGCTGATCAGAAGTCAGGTGAGGGGCCACTCGGACACCCTCAACGGAGCTATCTGAAGGACCGCTTTGGAACAGGTCGGGGAGAGGTTCTGACTCCTCTTCCTCAACATCTGAAGCCAGTAGCAGTGCTGCGATTTCGACTCTTGGGACGAAAGCCTTCAGCCTATTCACGTGGAACACTTTTGGAGCCTGTCCAGGCCTTCCAAGGTCCACTAAATAGTTCACCTCACCCAGGGGCTCCACCACTGTGTAAGGGCCTGACCATTTGTCCTGTAAAGCTCGAGGCCTTATTGGATTCATGATCAGGACTTGCTGACCAGGTGTAAAGTTGATGAGGGAAGCTTTCTGGTCGTACCAATGTTTCACCAGCGCTTGCCCTGCCTTCAATTTATCACTAGCCAAGCCCATCAGAAGTACCATCCGTTTTCTGAGCCCTAGCACATGGTCAACTACATTGGTAGTAACAGGGGGAGTGGGCATCTCCCATCCCTCTTTGACGATGGCTAAGGGTCCCCGTACGGGATGACCGAACAGAAGTTCGAAGGGGCTGAAGCCAACACCCTCCTGTGGTACCTCTCGGTAGGCAAACAGTAGGCATGGTAAAAGAAGATCCCATTTTCTTCTCTGAGGCTCCTCCAGAGCCCCAATCATGCTCTTTAACGTTCTGTTGAAACGTTCCACCAGACCATTGGTCTGGGGGTGATATGCAGAAGAGAACTTGTAGGTGACCCCACATTCTTTCCACATAGCCTGCATATACTTCGACATAAAGTTGCTGCCACGATCTGACACAACTTCTTTAGGGAAGCCAACCCTAGTAAATATGCCGAGTAAAGCTTTTGCAACTGACTTGGCAGTTACAGTTTTCAATGGGATGGCCTCAGGATACCTGGTTGCATGGTCGACCAGCACCAGGATAAACCTATTGCCCGAGGATGTTTGCGGGTCAAGGGGACCAACGATGTCGATCCCTACCCTTTCAAATGGTACCCCCACAACTGGGAGCGGTACCAACGGAGCTTGGATTGTCGCGCCAACCTTACCAGACAACTGGCAGGAGGCACAACTCCTACAGTGACTTTCTACTTGCACCCCCATCTTGGGCCAGTAGAAGTGCATGGATAACCTTTGCTTGGTCCTCTTAATACCAAGGTGACCAGCAAGGGGAACTTCATGCGCCAACTGCAGGAGGAAGGGCCTAACAGCAAGGGGAACCACCAACCTCCTATGGTCTCCTTCTGTAGACTCTGTGGGCTAACTATACAGGAGTCCACCTTCCCAATAAATCCTATGCTTCCCAGGAGGCTCACCCTCAAGCTGGGAGCAGGCCTGTCTCCTTAGGCCTTCCAGAGATGGGCACTCACGTTGGCCTTTACTGAATTCGTCCCTATCAGGACCTCCTTCAACTAACAAGTCTTTTAGTTCAGGATGATCGTTGGGGTCGAATACTTCAGGCATCGCCACCTCCTCGTCAGGCCCGGGCGATTGACCAACTTCCTCCACCGCAGTGGTAGGCGAGCTCGGGGGAATATTCTCTTTCCCTCGAATTGACTTGTAGACTCCTTTCGCCTTGGGTTTCCCCTTTGGCTGGGGCGGCGTATTGGACTTGGCCAATGCTGCCCGTGCTTGAGACCGTGTGTAGGGTCTTTCGGCAGTGTCTCCTACGAGCCCTAAAGCTCTGAGATCATTGCCCAACAAGACCTTTCCCGGGACGTTTCTCTGAATGCTCACTGGAATCCTGACTGCTGTACCATTTAAAGTAAGATTTACAGGGATCACGGGAAACATACGGAGGGGGCCGTCAGCCAACTTAGTGGGCATCAGAGTAGCTCTGGCAACTTCCTCTGAGTCTACCAAGGTAGAATCCACTACAGTGCGACTGCACCCACTATCCCTAAGAGCTGGAGTATCCACTCCATTGATCAGCACACTGTCTTTAAAGTAGTGCTTGGTATTATCCGGAATCCTAGCATAAGCCTCTGCGACTTTAGGCTCCCAGGAACCCAGGGACACTAAAACTACCTCAGCCTCTATTCCGCTGGGAAATGAGTCTGAGGAGAAGGATGCTCCTGTAATCTCTTCTTCCTCGTAGGAGGAGAAAGCCAGATTAGCGGAGTGGACCCCCAAAGGTCTAACCTTACAACGGGGATCCCCCTTCACATGGTCAGTTGCTCCACAAGAAAAACAAGCCCCAGTGGGTCTGTTTACGTAGGGAGGCTTATTGTAACCAGAGTTCTGTTTCGGAGGCTGACCTCCACTACCCTGTGAGTTCTCTTGTGTCTTACCCTTGTTTTTCTTTTTGTGGCCCTTATGGGAAGAAGATTTAGTAGATTCCCCACCCTCCATATCTTTGGACTTTTTCCCTTCCTCCTGCTTACCAGGATGAGTTTTGTCCTTATGGGACACTCGATGTGACACCCATAAGTCTGCTGCAATGGCCAGCTTCTTAGGATCTATCTCCTTCGAATCGGCCAAATGCTGCTTAAGCTCCGGGGAAGAAGAAGCAAAAATATGTTCCAGCATGACCAGATTGATCATGCCTTCGAAGGTAGAAACCTTATACCCTTCGACCCAGCCAGTTAAGTTTTTCAAAGATTCAGCGACATAAGATACCCAAGTACCACCTTCCTTTTTCTTATACTCTCGAAAACGCTTTAAATATTGGGCCGGAGTCTTCCCAAACTTTAAAATGAGAGTTTGCTTTAACATTGCGAAATCAGCCCGCTCAGCCTTCGACATTTCCATAATGGCACTGCAGCCAGAATGGGGCAGTCTACTGAGCAACCACACAATCTTATCAGCATTGTCAACTTCCTGGACCTCGCATGCATACTCAAACGCATTCAGCCAGTCCATAATGTCATTCCTCTCTTCATACACACTGAGCAGATCTTTTGGAAACCGTGGATGAGAGGAAGCCCCAGACCCATGTCTAGGACCCTTGGATCCATTTGCAACCTGAAGCTTGGCCAGTTCCAACTGGTGATCCCTGTCTTTCTGTTTTTCTGCCTGTTCGATTTTTAGTTTGGCTATGCTGAATTCAAGCTCCTGCTGCCTAAACCGCAGCTCTTGCTTCTTGAATTCAAGCATAGCCTCCCCATCAACACTGGCAGAGGAAACATTAGACATTACATCCTCCCTGTCCTCGTGGTCGCGATGGATCAGTGCAGCGGCAGAACCGTCGGTTCTGCCAGTGAGAGCAGCCCCACCACCTTCTGCACTGTCCTCGGAAGTTATAGCGTCAAGCTGCGCTTCTTGACACGCCACGATTCTCTGGATCATTTCCAATTTTGTGCCTTGAGAGGAAACACCTCTCTCCACACACATCTTTTTCAGCGTTTCTGATTTGGAAGCATTTAAAGTTAACAAGGTATTTGTTTCCATACTGTTTGATAGGACTATGGCCTTTTTAAAGTTATATTACAACAATTCACTACGTGTACTGTTTGGAATAACCTGAAATGCCTTAGTTCGAGCGCAACACTGGATACCTTCAGTCGTATCCCACCGCTGTACACCAATTTGTTAAGACGGATTTCTGAACTCTGTCCTGGTGGCGCAGAAGTTCAGAAGGCCAACCTAATTACTTGGAACAGGGTAACCTCTGGACAAGCCAGACCAATCAAGGTAGCGATCGCGGCGGTCAAGACTAGGTCTCAAGAGGGGTGAGGGTGACTGAAAGCCCGCAATGAGCACACAAAGCAAGAGCGCTTACAAACTACTCCAAACAGTTGTTATATCAAAAATATAAACACATTTATTTTAAGGCCTTTAAAACAACGACCGTAGCGAGAAAATCACAATAACACAGTATTAAGCCAACACATACCAAATCAACACAATATATATACAAATACACAGTCGCAAGCGTTTAAAGCACGAAATATGTAGTCCACCTGAAAGGAAAGGAAAACAGGCAGTGCGATAACGCTTTTGACTCAGTTCGCCTTTAGAGGCACCTAACTAGATGGAAGTCCGAGCCCTGCGAAGAGTGGAGCCTTGTGCTCAAAGTACCTGCCACGCCGGTGCCAACGGGCAAAAGGGGAAGCTCTTCGGAGGAAGTCAGGCAGTTCGGGTTAGTGCACAGCAGAAGGAGAACAGGTTCCGCAACTCAAGCGCAGCCTCCACAGCAGGCAGAAGCAGAGCGCGAGTACGGCCAAAAGGGTGCTGTTTTTACACAGCAGGGAAAAGCAATGGGATACTGCAGGAGGGCGACCAGATCCTAGCTAAACTACTCACCGGTCCCCGAAGCAAGCAGACCCAGGCTTCTCCACGTTTGTTTCAGCAGCTGGCAGGTTCAGAAGAGCAGGGAACGCCTCGTAGTCGTGTAGAGCAAAAAGACGTCCCAATCGACGAAACCAGCACAGTTTTGTTGCCGCAGCAGGACAACGGAGCGGCCGTGTGTATTCAAGCCAAATGTACACTCCTCCCTTCAGACTTGGGAACGCCAAGTGTACGAAGCGTGGGAGAGTGACAAGGACTCGAAATACAACACAACCTGGCGGCAGTTACAGAGCAGGACTCCCTTGTAAGCTGGTCAGTCAACTGGATGGCCCAGAGACACTTCCGAAGGCTTACTTGGCAGGAGATGATGAAGTCGCCGGGAATAGCTGTTCCTGCTATTCCAAAGGTCGAAGCACCAGTACAGGCCTTCTGGTTCGATCCAAGGAGGAAAGGGTTTCACAGGACGACAGCAGTGCAAAGGAGGATTCCTTCAGCAGGTCACCAGCGATTCCTCGGTCCAGCCTCTGGGTTGCAGGATACTTGGCTCCTGTATTCCTTCGTTCGTGAGAACTCAGGAGATCGACATGGTAGTGGTGTTTCCAGCTCCCTCTTATCCACGGTTCCCTTCGCGCCAAAACGGAGGGGAGCCAATGGGAGATCCGCTCATCAACACACATACCATACGTGGACCAATCACGGACCACGGTGGTCCCAGGCATTCACACTACCCCAGACTCTCTGGCACCCAGGATGTGTATTGGGACCAGACATCCCAGCCCACACCCTGGAGGCACACAAACGACATGTAGAAGCCCGCGAAAGCAACTACGTTTCGCGGGAAAGTACATGCCCAAATAAGGAAGGCCCCGGGTCGCCCGACCTGGGGAAGGTGAAGGGAGCAAGACGGTCAGTGGACAAGACAAAGGAGCCTCGTGGTCTGGCCATTTTGGAGAGCCAGGCCACCATTTTGGGTTCAGGGCAAAAACGTGCTCAGAACGCCAAAAGGAGCTCAAAATAAACAAAGCGATCGCTGCCACCATTCGAGTCCCTGAATGACTTGCACCGATCAAATACCATCCTAAAAGAGTATCTAGGGTCTGTAGAAGGCTAGAGACCCAAGAGAGCTGTAACTTAGCTTACAGTGCCCTCTTGTGTCATGTTGCACTAAAGCCGCAACACGATAGAAGAAACTACGGGAAACAGCGTTCCCCGGTACTGACTGTCTTAAGGGCATGTCAGTTTCCCCGTAAGAAAGGAGCGAAAGCCCAGAGAAGTGCGGCAGAAGGCTGTACTTCTCTGGCAAAGTCAAGAACAAGGTTAAAAACAATAGCAAAAAGTTTAGGGGTTGCCACATGGAAGGAAAGTTCCCTACAATTACGAAATCTTTCCTAACAGCATTGAGATATCACATCTCTGCTATCGGAAGTTTCTCAGGATTGAAATGGGAAGGAGTTGGATATCCCATCTCATGTTATAGGACGGGTCTCAGGTTTGGTAATAGAATCATTGAGATATCACATCTCATGCTGTAGGAAGTGTCTAAGGATTGGAATGGGAAGGACTTGGATATCACATCTCATGCTATAGGTAGACTCTCAGGTTTGGAAAGGGAAGGAGTGGGATATCACATTTCATGTTCAAGGAAGGATCTCAGGTTTGGTATTAGAGGCATTGAGATATCACATCTCATGCTATAGGAAGGGTCTCAGGATTGGAATGGGAAGGATTTGGATATCACATCTCATGCTATAGAAAGGGTCTCAGGTTTGGTATAAGCATTGAGATATCACATCTCATGCTAAAGGAAGGGTCTCAGGATTGGAATGGGAAGGAGTTGGATATCACATCGCATGCTATAGGTAGGCTCTCAGGTTTGGAAAGGGAAGGATTTGGATATCACATTTCATGTTAGAGGAAGGATCTCAGGTTTGGTATTAGAGGCATTGAGATATCACATCTCATGCTATAGGAAGGGTCTCACGATTGGAATGGGAAGGATTTGGATATCACATCTCATGCTATAGGAAGGGTCTCAGGTTTGGTATAAGCATTGAAATATCACATCCCATGCTATAGGAAGGGTCTCAGGATTGGAATGGAAGGAGTTGGATATCACATCTCATGTTATAGGAAGGATCTCAGATTTGGTATTAGAAGCATTGAGACATCACATCTCATGCTATAGGAAGGGTCTCAGGATTGGAATGGGAAGGAGTTGGATATCACATCTCATGTTATAGGAAGGGTCTCAGGATTGGAATGGGAAGGACTTCGATATCACATCTCATGTTATAGGAAGGCTCCCAGCTTTGGAAGGGGAAGGAGTTGGATATCACATTTCATGTTAGAGGTAGAATCTCAGGTTTGGTATTAGAGGCATTGAGATATAACATCTCATGCTATCAGAAGGGTCTCAGGATTGGAATGGGAAGGAGTTGGATATCACATCTCATGCTAAAGGGAGGGTCTCAGGTTTGGAAGGGGAAGGATTTGAATATCACATCTCGTGTTATAGGAAGGATCTCAGGTTTGGTATTAGAAGAATTGAAATATCACATCTCATGCTATCGGAAGGATCTCAGGTTTGGTATTAGAAGCATTGAGATATCACATCTCATGCTATCAGAACGGTCTCAGGATTGGAATGGGAAGGAGTTGGATATCACATCTCATGCTAAAGGGAGGGTCTCTGGTTTGGAAGGGGAAGGATTTGTATATCACATCTCATGTTAAAGGAAGGATCTCAGGTTTGTTATTAGAAGCATTGAGATATCACATCTCATGCTATAGGAAGGGTCTCAGGATTGGAATGGGAAGGAGTTGGATATCATATCTCATGCTATAGGAAGGGTCTCAGGAATGGAATGGGAAGGAGTTTTATATGACATCTCATGCCATAGGAAGGATCTCATGTTTGGTATTATAAGCATTGAGACATCACATCTCATGTTATAGGAAGGGTATCAGGATTGGAATGGGAAGGAGTTGGATATCACATCTCATGCTATAGGAAGGGTCTCAGGTTTGGTATAAGCATTGAGATATCACATATCATGCTATAGGAAGGGTCTCAGGATTGGAATGGGAAGGATTTGTATATGACATCTCATGCCATAGGAAGGGTCTCAGGTTTGGTATAAGCATTGAGATATCACATCTCTGCTATCGGAAGGGTCTCAGGATTGGAATGGGAAGGACTAGGATATCACATCTCATGCTATAGGAAGGGTCTCAGGATTGGAATGGGAAGGACTTGGATATCACATCTCATGTTATAGGAAGGGTCTAAGGTTTGGAAGGGGAAGGATTTGGATATCACATCTCATGTTATAGGATGGGTCTCAGGAATGGAATGGGAAGGACTTGGATATCACATCTCATGATAAAGGAAGGGTCTAAGGTTTGGAAGGGGAAGGATTTGGATATCACATCTCATGTTATAGGACGGGTCTCAGGTTTGGTATTAGAAGCATTGTGATATCACATCTCATGCTATAGGAAGTGTCTCAGGATTGGAATGGGAAGGAGTTGGATATCACATCTCATGCTATAGGAAGGGTTTCAGGTTTGGTAGAAGCATTGAGATATCACATCTCATGCTATAGGAAGAGTCTCAGGTTTGGGAAGGGAAGGATTTGGATTTCACATCTCATGTTATAGGATGGTTCTCATGTTTGGTTTTTGAAGCATTGAGATACCACATCTCATGCTATCGGAAGGGTCTCAGGTTTGGAATGGGAAGGAGTTGGATATCACATCTCATGTTATAGGAAGGATCTCATGTTTGGTATTAGAAGCATTGAGATATCACATCTCATGCTATAGGAAGGGTCTCCGGATTGGAATGTGAAGGATTTGGATATTACATCTCATTCTAAAGGAAGGGTCTCAGGTTTGGAATGGGAAGGAGTTGGATATGACATCTCTTGTTATAGGGTGGGTCTCAGGATTTGAATGGCAAGGAGTTGGATATCACATCTCATGCCATGGGAAGGGTCTCAGGTTTGGTATAAGCATTGAGATATCACATCTCTGCTATCGGAAGGGTCTCAGGATTGGATTGGGAACGAGTTGGATATCACTTCTCATGCTATAGGAAGGGTCTCAGGTTGGAATGGGAAGGAGTTGGATATCACATCTCATGTTATAGTAAGGGTCTCAGGATTGGAATGGGAAGGATTTGGATATCGCATCTCTTGCTATAGGAAGGGTCTCAGGATTTTTATTAGAAACATTGAGATATCACATCTCATGCTATAGGACTGGTCTCAGGATTGGAATGGAAAGGAGTTGGATATCACATCTCATGCTAAAGGAAGGGTCTCAGTTTTGGTAGAAGCATTGAGATTTCACATATCATGCTATAGGAAGGGTCTCAGGATTGGAATGGGAAGGAGTTGGATATCATATCTCATGCTATAGGAAGGGTCTCAGGTTTGGTATAAGCATTGAGATATCACATCTCTGCTATCGGAAGGGTCTCAGGATTGGAATGGGAAGGACTTAGATATCACATCTCATGCTATAGGGAGGGTCTCAGTATTGATATTAGAAGCATTGAGATATCACATCTCAAGCTATCAGAAGGGTCTCAGGATTGGAATGGGAAGGAGTTGGATATCACATCTCATGCTATAGGAAGGGTCTCAGGTTAGGAAGGGAAAGGAGTTGGATATCACATTTCATGTTAGAGGAAGGATCTCAGGTTTGGTATTAGAGGCCTTGAGATATCACATCTCATGCTATAGGAAGGGTCTCAGGATTGGAATGGGAAGGAGTTGGATATCACATCTCATGTTATAGGAAAGATCTCAGGTTTGGTATTAGAAGCATTGAGACATCACATCTCATGTTATAGGAAGGGTCTTAGGATTGGATTGGGAAGGAGTTGTATATGACATCTCATGCCATAGGAAGGGTCTCAGGTTTGCTATACGCATTGAGATATCACATCACATGCTATAGGAAGGGTCTCAGGATTGGAATGAGAAGGACTTGAATATCACATCTCATGCTATAGGCAGGGTCTCAGGTTTGGAAAGGGAAGGAGATGGATATCACATTTCATGTTATAGGACGGGTCTCAGGTTTGGTATTAGAAGCATTGTGATATCACATCTCATGCTATAGGAAGTGTCTCAGGATTGGAATGGGAAGGAGTTGGATATCACAACTCATGCTATAGGAAGGGTTTCAGGTTTGGTAGAAGCATTGAGATATCACATCTCATGCTATAGGAAGAGTCTCAGGTTTGGGAAGGGAAGGATTTGGATTTCACATCTCATGTTTTAGGATGGTTCTCATGTTTGGTTTTTGAAGCATTGAGATATCACATCTCATGCTATCGGAAGGGTCTCAGGTTTGGAATGGGAAGTAGTTGGATATCACATCTCATGTTATAGGAAGGATCTCATGTTTGGTATTAGAAATATTGAGATATCACATCTCATGCTATAGGAAGGGTCTCCGGATTGGAATGTGAAGGATTTGGATATTACATCTCATGCTAAAGGAAGGGTCTCAGGTTTGGAATGGGAAGGAGTTGGATATGACATCTCTTGTTATAGGGAGGGTCTCAGGATTTGAATGGCAAGGAGTTGGATATCCCATCTCATGCCATAGGAAGGGTCTCAGGTTTGGCATAAGAAGGAGTTGGATATCCCATCTCATGCTATAGGAAGGGTCTCAGGTTGGAATGGGAAGGAGTTGGATATGACATCTCATGTTATAGGAAGGGTCTCAGGATTGGAATGGGAAGGACTTGGATATCACATCTCATGCTGTAGGAAGGCTCTCAGGTTTGGAAAGGGAAGGAGTTGGATATCACATTTCATGTTAGAGGTAGGATCTCAGGTTTGGTATTAGAGGCATTGATATATCACATCTCATTCTATCAGAAGGGTATCAGGATTGGAAGGGGAAGGAGTTGGATATCACATCTCATGCTAAACGGAGGGTCTCAGGTTCGGAAGGGGAAGGATTTGGATATCACATCTCATGTTATAGGAAGGATCTCAGGTTTGGTATTAGAAGCATTGAGATATCACATCTCATGCTATCAGAAGGATCTCAGGTTTGGTATTAGAAGCATTGAGATATCACATGTCATGCTATAGGAAGGGTCTCAGGATTGGAATGGGAAGGAGTTGGATATCACATCTCATGTTATAGCAAGGATCTCAGGTTTGGTATTAGAAGCATTGAGATATCACATCTCATGCTATAGGACTGGTCTCAGGATTGGAATGGGAAGGAGTTGGATATCACATCTCATGCTAAAGGAAGGGTCTCAGTTTTGGTAGAAGCATTGAGATTTCACATATCATGCTATAGGAAGGGTCTCAGGATTGGAATGGGAAGGAGTTGGATATCATATCTCACGCTATAGGAAGGGTCTCAGGTTTGGTATAAGCATTGAGATATCACATCTCTGCTATCGGAAGGGTCTCAGGATTGGAATGGGAAGGACTTAGATATCACATCTCATGCTATAGGGAGGGTCTCAGTATTGATATTAGAAGCATTGAGATATCACATCTCAAGCTATCGGAAGGGTCTCAGGATTGGAATGGGAAGGAGTTGGATATCACATCTCATGTTAGAGGAAGGATCTCAGGTTTGGTATTAGAGGCCTTAAGATATCACATCTCATGCTATAGGAAGGGTCTCAGGATTGGAATGGGAAGGAGTTGGATATCACATCTCAAGCTATAGGAAGGGTCTCAGGTTTGGTATAAGCATTGAGATATGACATCTCATGCTATAGGAAGGGTCTCAGGATTGGAATGGGAAGGAGTTGGACATCACATCTCATGTTATAGGAAGGGTCTTAGGATTGGAATGGGAAGGTGTTGTATATGACATCTCATGCCATAGGAAGGGTCTCAGGTTTGGTATACGCATTGAGATATCACATCACATGCTATAGGAAGGGTCTCAGGATTGGAATGGGAAGGACTTGAATATCACATCTCATGCTATAGGCAGGGTCTCAGGTTTGGAAATGGAAGGAGATGGATATCACATTTCATGTTAGAGGTAGGATCTCAGGTTTGGTATTAGAGGCATTGAGATATCACATCTCATGCTATCAGAAGGGTCTCAGGATTGGAATGGGATGGAGTTGTATATCACATCTCATGCTAAAGGGAGGGTCTCAGGTTTGGAAGGGGAAGGATTTGGAAATCACATCTCATGTTATAGGAAGGATCTCAGGTTTGGTATTAAAAGCATTGAGATATCACATCTCATGCTATCGGAAGTATCTCAGGTTTGGTATTAGAGGCATTGAGATATCACATCTCATGCTATCATAAGGGTCTCAGGATTGGAATGGGAAGGAGTTGGATATCACATCTCATGTTATAGGAAGGATCTCAGGTTTGGTATTAGAAGCATTGAGATATCACATCTCATGCTATAGGAGGGGTCTCAGTATTGGAATGGGAAGGAGTTGGATATCACATCTTATGCTATAGGAAGGGTCTCAGATTTGGTATAAGAATTGAGATATCACATCTCATGCTATAGGAAGGGTCTCAGGATTGGAATGGGAAGGAGTTGGATATCACATCTCATGCTATAGGAAGGGTCTCAGGTTTGGAACGGGAAGGAGTTAGATATCACATCTCATGTTATAGGAAGAGTCTCAGGTTTGGTATAAGCATTGAGATATCACATCTCTGCTATCGGAGGTGTCTCAGGATTGGGATGGGAAGGAATTGGATATCACATCTCATGCTATAGGAAAGGTATCAGGTTTGGAACGGGAAGGAGTTGGATATCCCATCTCATGTTATAGGACAGGTCTCAGGTTTGATATTAGAAGCATTGAGATATCACATCTCTGCTATTGGAAGGGTCTCAGGATTGGAATGGGAAGGACTTGGATATCAGAATTCATGTTATAGGAAGGGTCTCAGGTTTGATATTAGAAGCATTGAGATATCACATCTCATGTTATAGGAAGGGTCTCAGGTTTGGTATTAGAAGCATTGAGATACCACATCTCATGCTATAGGAAGGGTCTCAGGAATGGAATGGGAAGGACTTGGATATCACATATCATGATAAAGGAAGGGTCTAAGGTTTGGAAGGGGAAGGATTTGGATATCACATCTCATGTTATTGGACCGGTCTCAGGTTTGGTATTAGAAGCATTGAGATATCAAGTCTCATGGTATAGGACGGGAGTTTGATATCACATCGCATGCCATGGTATGGGTCTCAGGTTTTGTAGAAGCATTGGGATATCACATCTCATGCTATCGGAAGGGTATCAGGATTGGATTTGGAAGGAGTTGGATATCCCATCTCATGCTATAGGAAGGGTCTCAGGTTGGAATGGGAAGGAGTTGGATATGACATCTCATGTTATAGGAAGGGTCTCAGGATTGGAATGGGAAGGACTTGGATATCACATCTCATGCTGTAGGAAGGCTCTCAGGTTTGGAAAGGGAAGGAGTTGGATATCACATTTCATGTTAGAGGTAGGATCTCAGGTTTGCTATTCGAGGCATTGAGATATCACATCTCATGCTATCAGAAGGGTATCAGGATTGGAATGGGAAGGAGTTGGATATCACATCTCATGCTAAAGGGAAGGTCTCAGGTTCGGAAGGGGAAGGATTTGGATATCACATCTCATGTTATAGGAAGGATCTCAGGTTTGGTATTAGAAGCATTGAGATATCATATCTCATGCTATCTGAAGGATCTCAGGTTTGGTATTAGAAGCATTGAGATATCACATCTCATGCTATAGGAAGGGTCTCAGGATTGGAATGGGAAGGAGTTAGATATCACATCTCATGTTATAGGAAGGATCTCAGGTTTGGTATTAGAAGCATTGAGATAGCACATCTCATGCTATAGGACTGGTCTCAGGATTGGAATGGGAAGGAGTTGGATATCACATCTCATGCTAAAGGAAGGGTCTCAGTTTTGGTAGAAGCATTGAGATTTCACATATCATGCTATAGGAAGGGTCTCAGGATTGGAATGGGAAGAAGTTGGATATCACATCTCATGCTATAGGAAGGGTCTCAGGTTTGGTATAAGCATTGAGATATCACATCTCTGCTATCGGAAGGGTCTCAGGATTGGAATGGGAAGGACTTAGATATCACATCTCATGCTATAGGGAGGGTCTCAGTATTGATATTAGAAGCATTGAGATATCACATCTCAAGCTATCGGAAGGGTCTCAGGATTGGAATGGGAAGGAGTTGGATATCACATCTCATGTTATAGGAAGAGTCTCATGCTAAGACCTGATAGACCCTTCCTATAACATGAGATGGGAATATCCAACTCCTTCCCATTCCAATCCTGAGACCCTTCCGATAGCAGAGATGTGATATCTCAATGCTTATACCAAACCTGAGACCCTTCCTATAGCATGAGATGTGATATCCAACTCCTTCCCATTCCAATACTGAGACCCTTCCTATAGCATGAGATGTGATATCTCAATGCTTCTAATATCAAACTTGAGACCCTCCCTATAGCATGAGATGTGATATCCAAGTCCTTCCCATTCCAATCCTGAGACACTTCCTATAGCATGAGATGTGATATCTCAATGCTTCTAATACCAAACCTGAGATTCTTACTATAACATGAGATGGGATATCCAACTCCTTCCCATTCCAATGCTGAGACCCTTCCGAAAGCAGAGATGTGATATCTCAATGCTTATACCAAACCTGAGACCCTTCATATGGCATGAGATGTCATATACAGATCCTTCCCATTCCAATCCTGAGACCCTTCCTATAGCATGAGATGTGATATCTCAATGCTTATACCAAACCTAAAACCCTTCCTATAGCATGAGATGTGATATCCAACTCCTTCCCATTCCAATCCTGAGACCCTTCCTATAGCATGAGATGTGATATCCAATGGCTCTAATACCAAACCTGAGATCCTTCCTCTAACATGAAATGTGATATCCAACTCCTTCCCTTTCCAAACCTGAGAGCCTACCTATAGCATGAGATGTGATATCCAAGTCCTTCCCATTCCAATCCTTAGACCCTTCCTACAGCATGCAATATGATATCTCAATGATTCTAATAACAAACCTGAGACCCGTCCTATAACATGAGATGTGATATCCAACTCCTTCCCATTCCAATCCTGAGACACTTCCGATAGCAGAGATGTGATATCTCAATGCTTATACCAAACCTGAGACCCTTCCTATAACATGAGATGTGATATCCAATTCCTTCCCATTCCAAACCTGAGACCCTTCCTACAGCATGTGATGTGATATCTCAATGCTTCTAATACCAAACCTGAGACCAGTCCTATAACATGAGATGGGATATCCAACTCCTTCCCGTTCCAAACCTGAGACCCTTCCTATAGCATGAGATGTGATATCCAACTCCTTCCCATCCCAATCCTGAGACACTTCCGATTGCAGAGATGTGATATCTCAATGCTTATACCAAATGTGAGACTCTTCCTATAACATGAGATGTGATATCCAACTCCTTCCCGTTCCAAACCTGAGATCCTTCCTATAGCATGAGATGTGATATCCAACTCCTTCCCATTCCAATCCTGAGACCCTTATGATAGCATGAGATGTGATATCTCAATGCCTCTAATACCAAATCTGAGATTCTTCCGATAGCATGAGATGTGATATCTCAATGCTTCTTATACCAAACCTGAGATCCTTCCTATAACATGAGATGTGATTTCCAAATCCTTCCCCTTCCAAACCTGAGACCCTCCCTTTAGCATGAGATGTGATATCCAAGTCCTTCCCATTCCAATCCTGAGACCCTTCCTATAGCATGTGATGTGATATCTCAATGCTTATACCAAACCTGAGACCCTTCCTATGGCATGAGATGTCATATACAACTCCTTCCCATTCCAATCCTGAGCCCTTCCTATATCATGAGATGTGATATCTCAATGCTTATACCAAACCTGAGACTCTTCCTATAGCATGAGATGTGATATCCAACTTCTTCCCATTCCAATCCTGAGACCCTTCCAATAACATGAGATGTGTTGTCTCAATGCTTCTAATACCAAACCTGAGATCTTTCCTATAACATGAGGTGTGATATCCAACTCCTTCCCATTCCAATCCTGAGGCCCTTCCTATAGCATGTGATGTGATATCCCAATGCTTATACCAAACCTGAGACCCTTCCTATAGCTTGAGATGTGATATCCAACTCCTTCCCATTCCAATCCTGAGACCCTTCCTATAGCATGAGATGTGATATCTCAATACTTCTAATACCAAACCTGAGATCCTTCTGATAACATGAGATGTGATATCCAAATCCTTCCCCTTCCAAACCTGAGACCCTCCCTTTAGCATGAGATGTGATATCCAACTCCTTCCGATTCCAATCCTGGACCATTCTGATAGCATGAGATGTGATATCTCAATGCTTCTAATACCAAAGCTGAGATCCTTCCGATAGCATGAGATGTGATATCTCAATGCTTCTAATACCAAACCTAAGATCCTTCTTATAACATGAGATGTGATATCCAAATCCTTCCCCTTCCAAACCTGAGACCCTCCCTTTAGCATGAGATGGGATATCCAGCTCCTTCCAAATCCAATCCTGATACCCTTCCGATAGCATGAGATGTGATATCCCAATGCTTATACCAAACCTGAGACCCATACTATTGCATGAGATGTGATATCAAACTCCTTCCCATTCCAATCCTGAGACCCTTCCTATAGCTTGAGATGTGATATCCAACTCCTTCTCATTCCAATTCTGAGACCCTTCCTATACCATAAGACTTGATATCTCAGTGCTTCTAATACCAAACCTGAGACCCGTCCTATAACATGAGATGTGATATCCAAATCCTTCCCCTTCCAAACCTTAGACCCTTCCTTTATCATGAGATGTGATATCCAACTCCTTCCCATTCCAATCCTGAGACCCTTCCGATATCGTGAGATGTGATATCTCAATGCTTCTAATATCAAACTTGAGACCCTCCCTATAGCATGAGATGGATTATCCAAGTCCTTCCCATTCCAATCCTGAGACACTTCCTATAGCATGAGATGTGATATCTCAATGCTTCTAATACCAAACCTGAGACCCTTCCTATAACATGAGATGGGAATATCCAACTCCTTCCCATTCCAATCCTGAGACCCTTCCGATAGAAGAGATGTGATATCTCAATGCTTATACCAAACCTGAGATCCTTCCTCTAACATGAAATGTGATATCCAACTCCTTCCCTTTCCAAACCTGAGAGCCTATCCATAGCATGAGATGTGATATCCAAGTCCTTCCCATTCCAATCCTGAGACCCTTCCAATAACATGAGATGTGATGTCTCAATGCTTCTAATACCAAACCTGAGATCTTTCCTATAACATGAGATATGATATCCAACTCCTTCCCATTCCAATCCTGAGGCCCTTCCTATAGCATGTGATGTGATATCTCAATGCTTATACCAAACCTGAGACCCTTCCTATAGCTTGAGATGTGATATCCAACTCCTTCCCATTCCAATCCTGAGACCCTTCCTATAGCATGAGATGTGATATCTCAATACTTCTAATACCAAACCTGAGATCCTTCTGATAACATGAGATGTGATATCCAAATCCTTCCCCTTCCAAACCTGAGACCCTCCCTTTAGCATGAGATGGAATATCCAACTCCTTCCGATTCCAATCCTGAGACCATTCTGATAGCATGAGATGTGATATCTCAATGCTTCTAATACCAAACCTGAGATCCTTCCGATAGCATGAGATGTGATATCTCAATGCTTCTAATACCAAACCTGAGATCCTTCCTATAACATGAGATGTGATATCCAAATCCTTCCCCTTCCAAACCTCAGACCCTCCCTTTAGCATGAGATGTGATATCCAACTCCTTCCCATTCCAATCCTGAGACCCTTCTGATAGCATGAAATGTGATATCTCAATGCCTCTAATACCAAACCTGAGATCCTACCTCTAACATGAAATGTGATATCCAACTCTTTCCCCTTCCAAACCTGAGAGCCTTCCTATAGCATGAGATGTGATATCCAAGTCCTTCCCATTCCAATCCTGAGACCCTTCCTATAACATGAGATGTGATATCCAACTCCTTCCCATTCCAACCTGAGACCCTTCCTATAGCATGAGATGGGATATCCAGCTCCTTCCAAATCCAATCCTGATACCCTTCCGATAGCATGAGATGTGATATCCCAATGCTTATACCAAACCTGAGACCCATACTATTGCATGAGATGTGATATCAAACTCCTTCCCATTCCAATCCTGAGACCCTTCCTATAGCTTGAGATGTGATATCCAACTCCTTCTCATTCCAATTCTGAGACCCTTCCTAGACCATAAGACTTGATATCTCAGTGCTTCTAATACCAAACCTGAGACCCGTCCTATAACATGAGATGGGATATCCAACTCCTTCCCATTCCAATCCTGAGACACTTCCGATGGTAGAGATGTGATATCTCAATGTTTATACCAAACCTGAGACCCTTCCTATAGCATGAGATGTGATATCCAACTCCTTCCCATCCCAATCCTGAGACACTTCCGATTGCAGAGATGTGATATCTCAATGCTTATACCAAATGTGAGACTCTTCCTATAACATGAGATGTGATATCCAACTCCTTCCCGTTCCAAACCTGAGATCCTTCCTATAGCATGAGATGTGATATCCAACTCCTTCCCATTCCAATCCTGAGACCCTTATGATAGCATGAGATGTGATATCTCAATGCCTCTAATACCAAATCTGAGATTCTTCCGATAGCATGAGATGTGATATCTCAATGCTTCTTATACCAAACCTGAGATCCTTCCTATAACATGAGATGTGATTTCCAAATCCTTCCCCTTCCAAACCTGAGACCCTCCCTTTAGCATGAGATGTGATATCCAAGTCCTTCCCATTCCAATCCTGAGACCCTTCCTATAGCATGTGATGTGATATCTCAATGCTTATACCAAACCTGAGACCCTTCCTATGGCATGAGATGTCATATACAACTCCTTCCCATTCCAATCCTGAGCCCTTCCTATATCATGAGATGTGATATCTCAATGCTTATACCAAACCTGAGACTCTTCCTATAGCATGAGATGTGATATCCAACTTCTTCCCATTCCAATCCTGAGACCCTTCCAATAACATGAGATGTGTTGTCTCAATGCTTCTAATACCAAACCTGAGATCTTTCCTATAACATGAGGTGTGATATCCAACTCCTTCCCATTCCAATCCTGAGGCCCTTCCTATAGCATGTGATGTGATATCCCAATGCTTATACCAAACCTGAGACCCTTCCTATAGCTTGAGATGTGATATCCAACTCCTTCCCATTCCAATCCTGAGACCCTTCCTATAGCATGAGATGTGATATCTCAATACTTCTAATACCAAACCTGAGATCCTTCTGATAACATGAGATGTGATATCCAAATCCTTCCCCTTCCAAACCTGAGACCCTCCCTTTAGCATGAGATGTGATATCCAACTCCTTCCGATTCCAATCCTGGACCATTCTGATAGCATGAGATGTGATATCTCAATGCTTCTAATACCAAAGCTGAGATCCTTCCGATAGCATGAGATGTGATATCTCAATGCTTCTAATACCAAACCTAAGATCCTTCTTATAACATGAGATGTGATATCCAAATCCTTCCCCTTCCAAACCTGAGACCCTCCCTTTAGCATGAGATGGAATATCCAACTCCTTCCGATTCCAATCCTGAGACCATTCTGATAGCATGAGATGTGATATCTCAATGCTTCTAATACCAAACCTGAGATCCTTCCGATAGCATGAGATGTGATATCTCAATGCTTCTAATACCAAACCTGAGATCCTTCCTATAACATGAGATGTGATATCCAAATCCTTCCCCTTCCAAACCTCAGACCCTCCCTTTAGCATGAGATGTGATATCCAACTCCTTCCCATTCCAATCCTGAGACCCTTCTGATAGCATGAAATGTGATATCTCAATGCCTCTAATACCAAACCTGAGATCCTACCTCTAACATGAAATGTGATATCCAACTCTTTCCCCTTCCAAACCTGAGAGCCTTCCTATAGCATGAGATGTGATATCCAAGTCCTTCCCATTCCAATCCTGAGACCCTTCCTATAACATGAGATGTGATATCCAACTCCTTCCCATTCCAACCTGAGACCCTTCCTATAGCATGAGATGGGATATCCAGCTCCTTCCAAATCCAATCCTGATACCCTTCCGATAGCATGAGATGTGATATCCCAATGCTTATACCAAACCTGAGACCCATACTATTGCATGAGATGTGATATCAAACTCCTTCCCATTCCAATCCTGAGACCCTTCCTATAGCTTGAGATGTGATATCCAACTCCTTCTCATTCCAATTCTGAGACCCTTCCTAGACCATAAGACTTGATATCTCAGTGCTTCTAATACCAAACCTGAGACCCGTCCTATAACATGAGATGGGATATCCAACTCCTTCCCATTCCAATCCTGAGACACTTCCGATGGTAGAGATGTGATATCTCAATGTTTATACCAAACCTGAGACCCTTCCTATAGCATGAGATGTGATATCCAACTCCTTCCCATCCCAATCCTGAGACACTTCCGATTGCAGAGATGTGATATCTCAATGCTTATACCAAATGTGAGACTCTTCCTATAACATGAGATGTGATATCCAACTCCTTCCCGTTCCAAACCTGAGATCCTTCCTATAGCATGAGATGTGATATCCAACTCCTTCCCATTCCAATCCTGAGACCCTTATGATAGCATGAGATGTGATATCTCAATGCCTCTAATACCAAATCTGAGATTCTTCCGATAGCATGAGATGTGATATCTCAATGCTTCTTATACCAAACCTGAGATCCTTCCTATAACATGAGATGTGATTTCCAAATCCTTCCCCTTCCAAACCTGAGACCCTCCCTTTAGCATGAGATGTGATATCCAAGTCCTTCCCATTCCAATCCTGAGACCCTTCCTATAGCATGTGATGTGATATCTCAATGCTTATACCAAACCTGAGACCCTTCCTATGGCATGAGATGTCATATACAACTCCTTCCCATTCCAATCCTGAGCCCTTCCTATATCATGAGATGTGATATCTCAATGCTTATACCAAACCTGAGACTCTTCCTATAGCATGAGATGTGATATCCAACTTCTTCCCATTCCAATCCTGAGACCCTTCCAATAACATGAGATGTGTTGTCTCAATGCTTCTAATACCAAACCTGAGATCTTTCCTATAACATGAGGTGTGATATCCAACTCCTTCCCATTCCAATCCTGAGGCCCTTCCTATAGCATGTGATGTGATATCCCAATGCTTATACCAAACCTGAGACCCTTCCTATAGCTTGAGATGTGATATCCAACTCCTTCCCATTCCAATCCTGAGACCCTTCCTATAGCATGAGATGTGATATCTCAATACTTCTAATACCAAACCTGAGATCCTTCTGATAACATGAGATGTGATATCCAAATCCTTCCCCTTCCAAACCTGAGACCCTCCCTTTAGCATGAGATGTGATATCCAACTCCTTCCGATTCCAATCCTGGACCATTCTGATAGCATGAGATGTGATATCTCAATGCTTCTAATACCAAAGCTGAGATCCTTCCGATAGCATGAGATGTGATATCTCAATGCTTCTAATACCAAACCTAAGATCCTTCTTATAACATGAGATGTGATATCCAAATCCTTCCCCTTCCAAACCTGAGACCCTCCCTTTAGCATGAGATGGGATATCCAGCTCCTTCCAAATCCAATCCTGATACCCTTCCGATAGCATGAGATGTGATATCCCAATGCTTATACCAAACCTGAGACCCATACTATTGCATGAGATGTGATATCAAACTCCTTCCCATTCCAATCCTGAGACCCATCCTATAGCTTGAGATGTGATATCCAACTCCTTCTCATTCCAATTCTGAGACCCTTCCTATACCATAAGACTTGATATCTCAGTGCTTCTAATACCAAACCTGAGACCCGTCCTATAACATGAGATGTGATATCCAAATCCTTCCCCTTCCAAACCTTAGACCCTTCCTTTATCATGAGATGTGATATCCAACTCCTTCCCATTCCAATCCTGAGACCCTTCCGATATCGTGAGATGTGATATCTCAATGCTTCTAATATCAAACTTGAGACCCTCCCTATAGCATGAGATGGATTATCCAAGTCCTTCCCATTCCAATCCTGAGACACTTCCTATAGCATGAGATGTGATATCTCAATGCTTCTAATACCAAACCTGAGACCCTTCCTATAACATGAGATGGGAATATCCAACTCCTTCCCATTCCAATCCTGAGACCCTTCCGATAGAAGAGATGTGATATCTCAATGCTTATACCAAACCTGAGATCCTTCCTCTAACATGAAATGTGATATCCAACTCCTTCCCTTTCCAAACCTGAGAGCCTATCCATAGCATGAGATGTGATATCCAAGTCCTTCCCATTCCAATCCTGAGACCCTTCCAATAACATGAGATGTGATGTCTCAATGCTTCTAATACCAAACCTGAGATCTTTCCTATAACATGAGATGTGATATCCAACTCCTTCCCATTCCAATCCTGAGGCCCTTCCTATAGCATGTGATGTGATATCTCAATGCTTATACCAAACCTGAGACCCTTCCTATAGCTTGAGATGTGATATCCAACTCCTTCCCATTCCAATCCTGAGACCCTTCCTATAGCATGAGATGTGATATCTCAATACTTCTAATACCAAACCTGAGATCCTTCTGATAACATGAGATGTGATATCCAAATCCTTCCCCTTCCAAACCTGAGACCCTCCCTTTAGCATGAGATGGAATATCCAACTCCTTCCGATTCCAATCCTGAGACCATTCTGATAGCATGAGATGTGATATCTCAATGCTTCTAATACCAAACCTGAGATCCTTCCGATAGCATGAGATGTGATATCTCAATGCTTCTAATACCAAACCTGAGATCCTTCCTATAACATGAGATGTGATATCCAAATCCTTCCCCTTCCAAACCTCAGACCCTCCCTTTAGCATGAGATGTGATATCCAACTCCTTCCCATTCCAATCCTGAGACCCTTCTGATAGCATGAAATGTGATATCTCAATGCCTCTAATACCAAACCTGAGATCCTACCTCTAACATGAAATGTGATATCCAACTCTTTCCCCTTCCAAACCTGAGAGCCTTCCTATAGCATGAGATGTGATATCCAAGTCCTTCCCATTCCAATCCTGAGACCCTTCCTATAACATGAGATGTGATATCCAACTCCTTCCCATTCCAACCTGAGACCCTTCCTATAGCATGAGATGGGATATCCAGCTCCTTCCAAATCCAATCCTGATACCCTTCCGATAGCATGAGATGTGATATCCCAATGCTTATACCAAACCTGAGACCCATACTATTGCATGAGATGTGATATCAAACTCCTTCCCATTCCAATCCTGAGACCCTTCCTATAGCTTGAGATGTGATATCCAACTCCTTCTCATTCCAATTCTGAGACCCTTCCTAGACCATAAGACTTGATATCTCAGTGCTTCTAATACCAAACCTGAGACCCGTCCTATAACATGAGATGGGATATCCAACTCCTTCCCATTCCAATCCTGAGACACTTCCGATGGTAGAGATGTGATATCTCAATGTTTATACCAAACCTGAGACCCTTCCTATAGCATGAGATGTGATATCCAACTCCTTCCCATCCCAATCCTGAGACACTTCCGATTGCAGAGATGTGATATCTCAATGCTTATACCAAATGTGAGACTCTTCCTATAACATGAGATGTGATATCCAACTCCTTCCCGTTCCAAACCTGAGATCCTTCCTATAGCATGAGATGTGATATCCAACTCCTTCCCATTCCAATCCTGAGACCCTTATGATAGCATGAGATGTGATATCTCAATGCCTCTAATACCAAATCTGAGATTCTTCCGATAGCATGAGATGTGATATCTCAATGCTTCTTATACCAAACCTGAGATCCTTCCTATAACATGAGATGTGATTTCCAAATCCTTCCCCTTCCAAACCTGAGACCCTCCCTTTAGCATGAGATGTGATATCCAAGTCCTTCCCATTCCAATCCTGAGACCCTTCCTATAGCATGTGATGTGATATCTCAATGCTTATACCAAACCTGAGACCCTTCCTATGGCATGAGATGTCATATACAACTCCTTCCCATTCCAATCCTGAGCCCTTCCTATATCATGAGATGTGATATCTCAATGCTTATACCAAACCTGAGACTCTTCCTATAGCATGAGATGTGATATCCAACTTCTTCCCATTCCAATCCTGAGACCCTTCCAATAACATGAGATGTGTTGTCTCAATGCTTCTAATACCAAACCTGAGATCTTTCCTATAACATGAGGTGTGATATCCAACTCCTTCCCATTCCAATCCTGAGGCCCTTCCTATAGCATGTGATGTGATATCCCAATGCTTATACCAAACCTGAGACCCTTCCTATAGCTTGAGATGTGATATCCAACTCCTTCCCATTCCAATCCTGAGACCCTTCCTATAGCATGAGATGTGATATCTCAATACTTCTAATACCAAACCTGAGATCCTTCTGATAACATGAGATGTGATATCCAAATCCTTCCCCTTCCAAACCTGAGACCCTCCCTTTAGCATGAGATGTGATATCCAACTCCTTCCGATTCCAATCCTGGACCATTCTGATAGCATGAGATGTGATATCTCAATGCTTCTAATACCAAAGCTGAGATCCTTCCGATAGCATGAGATGTGATATCTCAATGCTTCTAATACCAAACCTAAGATCCTTCTTATAACATGAGATGTGATATCCAAATCCTTCCCCTTCCAAACCTGAGACCCTCCCTTTAGCATGAGATGGGATATCCAGCTCCTTCCAAATCCAATCCTGATACCCTTCCGATAGCATGAGATGTGATATCCCAATGCTTATACCAAACCTGAGACCCATACTATTGCATGAGATGTGATATCAAACTCCTTCCCATTCCAATCCTGAGACCCTTCCTATAGCTTGAGATGTGATATCCAACTCCTTCTCATTCCAATTCTGAGACCCTTCCTATACCATAAGACTTGATATCTCAGTGCTTCTAATACCAAACCTGAGAACCGTCCTATAACATGAGATGTGATATCCAAATCCTTCCCCTTCCAAACCTTAGACCCTTCCTTTATCATGAGATGTGATATCCAACTCCTTCCCATTCCAATCCTGAGACCCTTCCGATATCGTGAGATGTGATATCTCAATGCTTCTAATATCAAACTTGAGACCCTCCCTATAGCATGAGATGGATTATCCAAGTCCTTCCCATTCCAATCCTGAGACACTTCCTATAGCATGAGATGTGATATCTCAATGCTTCTAATACCAAACCTGAGACCCTTCCTATAACATGAGATGGGAATATCCAACTCCTTCCCATTCCAATCCTGAGACCCTTCCGATAGAAGAGATGTGATATCTCAATGCTTATACCAAACCTGAGATCCTTCCTCTAACATGAAATGTGATATCCAACTCCTTCCCTTTCCAAACCTGAGAGCCTATCCATAGCATGAGATGTGATATCCAAGTCCTTCCCATTCCAATCCTGAGACCCTTCCAATAACATGAGATGTGATGTCTCAATGCTTCTAATACCAAACCTGAGATCTTTCCTATAACATGAGATGTGATATCCAACTCCTTCCCATTCCAATCCTGAGGCCCTTCCTATAGCATGTGATGTGATATCTCAATGCTTATACCAAACCTGAGACCCTTCCTATAGCTTGAGATGTGATATCCAACTCCTTCCCATTCCAATCCTGAGACCCTTCCTATAGCATGAGATGTGATATCTCAATACTTCTAATACCAAACCTGAGATCCTTCTGATAACATGAGATGTGATATCCAAATCCTTCCCCTTCCAAACCTGAGACCCTCCCTTTAGCATGAGATGGAATATCCAACTCCTTCCGATTCCAATCCTGAGACCATTCTGATAGCATGAGATGTGATATCTCAATGCTTCTAATACCAAACCTGAGATCCTTCCGATAGCATGAGATGTGATATCTCAATGCTTCTAATACCAAACCTGAGATCCTTCCTATAACATGAGATGTGATATCCAAATCCTTCCCCTTCCAAACCTCAGACCCTCCCTTTAGCATGAGATGTGATATCCAACTCCTTCCCATTCCAATCCTGAGACCCTTCTGATAGCATGAAATGTGATATCTCAATGCCTCTAATACCAAACCTGAGATCCTACCTCTAACATGAAATGTGATATCCAACTCTTTCCCCTTCCAAACCTGAGAGCCTTCCTATAGCATGAGATGTGATATCCAAGTCCTTCCCATTCCAATCCTGAGACCCTTCCTATAACATGAGATGTGATATCCAACTCCTTCCCATTCCAACCTGAGACCCTTCCTATAGCATGAGATGGGATATCCAGCTCCTTCCAAATCCAATCCTGATACCCTTCCGATAGCATGAGATGTGATATCCCAATGCTTATACCAAACCTGAGACCCATACTATTGCATGAGATGTGATATCAAACTCCTTCCCATTCCAATCCTGAGACCCTTCCTATAGCTTGAGATGTGATATCCAACTCCTTCTCATTCCAATTCTGAGACCCTTCCTAGACCATAAGACTTGATATCTCAGTGCTTCTAATACCAAACCTGAGACCCGTCCTATAACATGAGATGTGATATCCAAATCCTTCCCCTTCCAAACCTTAGACCCTTCCTTTATCATGAGATGTGATATCCAACTCCTTCCCATTCCAATCCTGAGGCCCTTCCTATAGCATGTGATGTGATATCTCAATGCTTATACCAAACCTGAGACCCTTCCTATAGCTTGAGATGTGATATCCAACTCCTTCCCATTCCAATCCTGAGACCCTTCCTATAGCATGAGATGTGATATCTCAATACTTCTAATACCAAACCTGAGATCCTTCTGATAACATGAGATGTGATATCCAAATCCTTCCCCTTCCAAACCTGAGACCCTCCCTTTAGCATGAGATGGAATATCCAACTCCTTCCGATTCCAATCCTGAGACCATTCTGATAGCATGAGATGTGATATCTCAATGCTTCTAATACCAAACCTGAGATCCTTCCGATAGCATGAGATGTGATATCTCAATGCTTCTAATACCAAACCTGAGATCCTTCCTATAACATGAGATGTGATATCCAAATCCTTCCCCTTCCAAACCTCAGACCCTCCCTTTAGCATGAGATGTGATATCCAACTCCTTCCCATTCCAATCCTGAGACCCTTCTGATAGCATGAAATGTGATATCTCAATGCCTCTAATACCAAACCTGAGATCCTACCTCTAAGATGAAATGTGATATCCAACTCTTTCCCCTTCCAAACCTGAGAGCCTTCCTATAGCATGAGATGTGATATCCAAGTCCTTCCCATTCCAATCCTGAGACCCTTCCTATATCATGAGATGTGATATCCAACTCCTTCCCATTCCAACCTGAGACCCTTCCTATAGCATGAGATGGGATATCCAGCTCCTTCCAAATCCAATCCTGATACCCTTCCGATAGCATGAGATGTGATATCCCAATGCTTATACCAAACCTGAGACCCATACTATTGCATGAGATGTGATATCAAACTCCTTCCCATTCCAATCCTGAGCCCCTTCCTATAGCTTGAGATGTGATATCCAACTCCTTCTCATTCCAATTCTGAGACCCTTCCTATACCATAAGACTTGATATCTCAGTGCTTCTAATACCAAACCTGAGACCCGTCCTATAACATGAGATGTGATATCCAAATCCTTCCCCTTCCAAACCTTAGACCCTTCCTTTATCATGAGATGTGATATCCAACTCCTTCCCATTCCAATCCTGAGACCCTTCCGATATTGTGAGATGTGATATCTCAATGCTTCTATCAAACTTGAGACTCTCCCTATAGCATGAGATGGATTATCCAAGTCCTTCCCATTCCAATCCTGAGACCCTTCCTATAGCATGAGATGTGATATCTCAATGCTTCTAATACCAAACCTGAGACCCTTCCTATAACATGAGATGGGAATATCCAACTCCTTCCCATTCCAATCCTGAGACCCTTCCGATAGAAGAGATGTGATATCTCAGTGCTTATACCAAACCTGAGATCCTTCCTATAGCATGAGATGTGATATCCTACTCCTTCCCATTCCAATCCTGAGACCCTTCCTATAGCATGAGATGTGATATCTCAATGCTTCTACCAAACCTGAGACCCTTCCTTTAGCATGAGATGTGATATCCAACTCCTTCCCATTCCAATCCTGAGACCCTTCCTATAGCATGAGATGTGATATCTCAATACTTCTAATACCAAACCTGAGATCCTTCCGATAACATGAGATGTGATATCTCAATACTTCTAATACCAAACCTGAGATCCATCCTATAACATGAGATGTGATATCCAAATCCTTCCCCTTCCAAACCTGAGACCCTCCCTTTAGCATGAGATGTGATATCCAACTCCTTCCCATTCCAATCCTGAGACCCTTCTGATAGCATAAGATATATCTCAATGCTTCTATACCAAACCTGAGATCCTTCTGATAGCATGAGATGTGATATCTCAATGCTTCTAATACCAAACTTGAGATCCTACCTCTAACATGAAATGTGATATCCAACTCTTTCCCCTTGCAAACCTGAGAGCCTTCCTATAGCATGAGATGTGATATCCAAGTCCTTCCCATTACAGTCCTCAGACCCTTCCTATAACATGAGATGTGATATCCAACTCCTTCCCATTCCAACCTGAGACCCTTCCTATAGCATGAGATGGGATATCCAACTCCTTCCAAATCCAATCCCGATACCCTTCCGATAGCATGAGATATGATATCCCAATGCTTCTACCAAACCTGAGACCCATATTATGGCATGAGATGTGATATCAAACTCCTTCCCATTCTAATCCTGAGACCCTTCCTATACCATGAGACTTGATATCTCAATGCTTCTAATACCAAACCTGAGACCCGTCCTATAACATGAGATGTGATATCCAAATCCTTCCCCTTCCAAACCTTAGACCCTTCCTTTATCATGAGATGTGATATCCAACTCCTTCCCATTCCAATCTTGAGACCCCTCCGATATCATGAAATGTGATATCTCAATGCTTCTATCAAACTTGAGACCCTCCCTATAGCATGAGATGTGATATCCAAGTCCTTCCCATTCCAATCCTGAGACCCTTCCTATTGCATGAGATGTGATATCTCAATGCTTCTAATACCAAACCTGAGACCCTTCCTATAACATGAGATGGGAATATCCAACTCCTTCCCATTCCAATCCTTAGACCCTTCCTACAGCATGCAATATGATATCTCAATGATTTTAATAAAAAACCTGAGACCCGTCCTATAACATGAGATGGGATATCCAACTCCTTCCCATTCCAATCCTGAGACACTTCCGATGGTAGAGATGTGATATCTCAATGTTTATACCAAACCTGAGACCCTTCCTATAACATGAGATGTGATATCCAACTCCTTCCCATTCCAATCCTGAGACCCTTCCTATAGCATGAGATGTGATATCCAACTCCATCCCATTCCAATCCTGAGACCTTTCTGATAGCATAAGATATGATATCTCAATGCTTCTATACCAAACCTGAGATCCTTCTGATAGCATGAGATGTGATATCTCAATGCTTCTAATACCAAACCTGAGATCCTACCTCTAACATGAAATGTGATATCCAACTCGTTCCCCTTGCAAACCTGAGAGCCTTCCTATAGCATGAGATGTGATATCCAAGTCCTTCCCATTCCAATCCTGAGACCCTTCCTATAACATGAGATGTGATATCCAACTCCTTCCCATTCCAACCTGAGACCCTTCCTATAGCATGAGATGGGATATCCAACTCCTTCCAAATCCAATCCCGATACCCTTCCGATAGCATGAGATGTGATATCCCAATGCTTCTACCAAACCTGAGACCCATATTATGGCATGAGATGTGATATCAAACTCCTTCCCATTCTAATCCTGAGACCCTTCCTATACCATGAGACTTGATATCTCAATGCTTCTAATACCAAACCTGAGACCCGTCCTATAACATGAGATGTGATATCCAAATCCTTCCCCTTCCAAACCTTAGACCCTTCCTTTATCATGAGATGTGATATCCAACTCCTTCCCATTCCAATCTTGAGACCCTTCCGATATCATGAAATGTGATATCTCAATGCTTCTATCAAACTTGAGACCCTCCCTATAGCATGAGATGTGATATCCAAGTCCTTCCCATTCCAATCCTGAGACCCGTCCTATAACATGAGATGGGATATCCAACTCCTTCCCATTCCAATCCTGAGACACTTCCGATGGTAGACATGTGATATCTCAATGTTTATACCAAACCTGAGACCCTTCCTATAACATGAGATGTGATATCCAACTCCTTCCCATTCCAATCCTGAGACCCTTCCTATAGCATGAGATGTGATATCCAACTCCATCCCATTCCAATCCTGAGACCCTTCCTATAGCATGAGATGTGATGTCTCAATGCTTCTAATACCAAACCTGAGATCCTTCCTTTAACATGAGATGTGATATCCAACTCCTTCCATTCCAATCCTTAGACCCTTCCTACAGCATGCAATATGATATCTCAATGATTTTAATAAAAAACCTGACACCCGTCCTATAACATGAGATGGGATATCCAACTCCTTCCCATTCCAATCCTGAGACACTTCCGATAGCAGAAATGTGATATCTCAATGTTTATACCAAACCCGAGACCCTTCCTATAACATGAGATGTGATATCCAACTCCTTCCCGTTCCAAACCTGAGACCCTTCCTTTAGCATGAGATGTGATATCCAGCTCCTTCCCATTCCAATCCTGAGACACTTCCGATAGCATGAGATGTGATATCTCAAGGCTTCTAATATCAAAACTGAGACCCTCTCTATAGCATGATATGTGATATCTAAGTCCTTCCCATTCCAATCCTGAGACCCTATAGCATGAGATGTGATATCTCAATGCTTATCCTTGATTCCTGTAGTAAATTGATTTCCTTTGCAGGCCGACTCCTGTCACGAATGCCTTGTCTGCATGCATTCTCCCCTGGCCATTCGCTCACCGTGGCTATTTGCCAACCCCCTTCCTCTCTCAGTGGATGGACTTCTCCATCCTTGCCTCCTACCACTCAACTCCGCCTACTTGGAGAATTCAACATGAACCTGTATGCTTCCTGACCTGGACTTTTACGAGATCTGCAACTCTTCATGTCGCTGGCCCTACACACTGCAGGGAATACTCGGGATTTTCTGATCTCAGACCTCCCCCTCTGTAACCCTCTCAACAATCCTCTCCCGTGGTGATCAAGTTCTCATCTCCAAAGAAGGCTAACTGCCAGCTATTCCTCCTCAGAGGAGTTCTCCCTTTCTGTCCCTGCTCCCTGCACAGTTTCGCGTTGCAAACACTCGCTTTCCTGCTCTCTGGTTTAGAGGCTTTTCCTTCTCAGAGGCCTTCTTCCTTTCTGCCCTTTTCGCGTTGCAAGTACTCGCTTCCCAGCTCTCTGGTTTAGACGCGTGTTCCCTGCCTTCTCTCCTCTTCCCGCTGCCTTCAAATCAAAAAATGAGCTCCAAAAGATACACAGTGCTCAGAATGCTCTATAACACCCATTATTCAACATATAGCCGTAATCCGCTAGACGTATTGAAACGTGCTGTAAACTAGCAAAAACAGCTAGAAAATGTACTTTCCTCGCGTTTTTGTAAATGCTAATTCTGATGGGTTCCCATGTATGTACTGTCCGTGCGTTTGTTGTCGAATCCTGATGTTTTTAACCACTGTTCTCCCATACAAGGGGGGGGGGGGTCAACGTCTACTGCTGTTCACAGGCTGAATGTATACGGCTGAAATCTTCAAGGCATTATCAGCTTTCCTGACTGTTTTGGAACGTGTATTTGCCATCTGTTAATGCAGTCGCCCTGTGTTCATCGTCCCTTCTACTTCACAGGCTGCACTCCCCTGGTGATCACATTCTCCTCTCCAGAGCAGGCTGACTACCAGCTGCTCCTCCTCATAGGCGTTCATCCTTTCTGTCCCTGCTCCCTGCACCGTTCCGCGTTGCATGTACTCGCTTACCAGCTCTCTGGTTTAGATGCGTGTTCCCTGCCTTCTCTCCTCTTCCTACAGCCTTCCAATGAGCTCAACAAGATAGTGTTCAGAATGCTTTATAACCCCATTATTCAACATATAGCTGTAACCCGCTAGACGTATTGAAACGTGCTAAAAAACGAGCAGAAACAGCTCGAAAATGTACTTTTCTCGCGTTTTGGTAAATGCGAATTCTGGTGGATTCCCATTTTGTACTCTGTTCGTGCGTTTGTTCAGTCGAATCCTGGTCTTTTGAACCACTCTTCTCCCATACAAAGGACGGTCAAAATGTGTTGTTCACAGTCTGAATTTATACTGCTGAAATGCTCGCTTCCCTGCTCTCTGGTTTAGATGCGTGTTCCCTGCCTTCTCTCCTCTTCCTACAGCCTTCCAATGAGCTCCACTAGATAGTGTTCAGAATGCTTTATAACCCCATTATTCAACATATAGCTGTAACCCGCTAGACGTATTGAAACGTGCTAAAAACTAGCAAAAATAGCTAGAAAATGTACTCCCCTCGCGTTTTTGTAAAGGCGAATTCTGGTGGGTTCCCATGTTGTATGTACTGTCCGTGCGTTTGTTGTCGAATCCTGATGTTTTTAACCATTGTTCTCCCATACAAGGGGGGGGGGGTCAACGTCTACTGCTGTTCACAGGCTGAATGTATACGGCTGAAATCTTCAAGGCATTATCAGCTTTCCTGACTGTTTTGGAACGTGTATTTGCCATCTGTTAATGCAGTCGCCCTGTGTTCATCGTCCCTTCTACTTCACAGGCTGCACTCCCCCGGTGATCACATTCTCCTCTCCAGAGCAGGCTGACTACCAGCTGCTCCTCTTCATAGGCGTTCATCCTTTCTGTCCCTGCTCCCTGCACCGTTCCGCGTTGCATGTACTCGCTTCCCAGCTCTCTGGTTTAGATGCGTGTTCCCTGCCTTCTCTCCTCTTCCTACAGCCTTCCAATGAGCTCCACAAGATAGTGTTCAGAATGCTTTATAACCCCATTATTCAACATATAGCTGTAACCCGCTAGACGTATTGAAACGTGCTAAAAAACGAGCAGAAACAGCTCGAAAATGTACTTTTCTCGCGTTTTGGTAAATGCGAATTCTGGTGGATTCCCATTTTGTACTCTGTTCGTGCGTTTGTTCAGTCGAATCCTGGTCTTTTGAACCACTCTTCTCCCATACAAAGGAGGGTCAAAATGTGTTGTTCACAGGCTGAATTTATACTGCTGAAATGCTGAAATGCTTATTAAAATCATTGAGATATCATATTGCATGCTGTAGGAAGGGTCTAAGGATTGGAATGGGAAGGAGTTGGATATTCCCATCTCATGTTATAGGAAGGGTCTCAGGTTTGGTATTAGAAGCATTGAGATATCACATCTCATGCTATAGGAAGGGTCTCAGGATTGGAATGGGAAGGACTTGGATATCACATCTCATGCTATAGGGAGGGTCTCAAGATTGGAATGGGAAGGAGTTGGATATCACATCTCATGATAAAGGAAGGGTCTAAGGTTTGGAAGGGGAAGGATTTGGATATCACATCTCATGTTATAGGACGGGTCTCAGGTTTGGTATTAGAAGCATTGAGATATCAAGTCTCATGGTATAGGAAGGGTCTCAGGATTAGAATGGGAAGGAGTTTGATATCACATCTCATGCCATAATATGGGTCTCAGGTTTGGTAGAAGCATTGGGATATCACATCTCATGCTATCGGAAGGGTATCGGGATTGGATTTGGAAGGAGTTGGATATCCCATCTCATGCTATAGGAAGGGTCTCAGGTTGGAATGGGAAGGAGTTGGATATCACATCTCATGTTATAGGAAGGGTCTCAGGATTGGAATGGGAAGGACTTGGATATCACATCTCATGCTATAGGAAGGCTCTCAGGTTTGCAAGGGGAAAGAGTTGGATCTCACATTTCATGTTAGAGGTAGGATCTCAGGTTTGGTATTAGAAGCATTGAGATATCACATCTCATGCTATCAGAAGGATCTCAGGTTTGGTATAGAAGCATTGAGATATCATATCTTATGCTATCAGAAGGGTCTCAGGATTGGAATGGGAAGGAGTTGGATATCACATCTCATGCTAAAGGGAGGGTCTCAGGTTTGGAAGGGGAAGGATTTGGATATCACATCTCATGTTATAGGATGGATCTCTGGTTTGGTATTAGAAGTATTGAGATATCACATCTCATGTTATCGGAAGGATCTCAGGTTTGGTATTAGAAGTATTGAGATATCACATCTCATGCTATAGGAAGGGTCTCAGGATTGGAATGGGAAGGAGTTGGATATCACATCTCATGCTAAAGGAAGGGTCTCAGGTTTGGTAGAAGCATTGAGATATCACATCTCATGCTATAGGAAGGGTCTCAGGATTGGAATGGGAAGGACTTAGATATCACATATGCTATAGGGAGGGTCTCAGTTTTGATATTAGAAGCATTGAGATATCACATCTTATGCTATCAGAAGTGTCTCAGGATTGGAATGGGAAGGAGTTGGATATCACATCTCATGCTAAAGGAAGGGTCTCAGGTTTGGAACGGGAAGGAGTTGGATATCACATCTCATGTTATAGGAAGGGTCTCAGGTTTGGTATAAACATTGAGATATCACATCTCTGCTATCGGACGTGTCTCAGGATTGGAATGGGAAGGAGTTGGATATCCCATCTCATGTTATAGGACGGGTCTCAGGTTTTTTATTAGAATCATTGAGATATCATATTGCATGCTGTAGGAAGGGTCTAAGGATTGGAATGGGAAGGACTTGGATATCACATCTCATGCTATAGATAGGCTCTCAGGTTTGGAAAGTGAAGGAGTTGGATATCACATTTCATGTTAGAGGAAGGATCTCAGGTTTGGTATTAGAGGCATTGAGATATCACATTTCATGCTATAGGAAGGGTCTCAGGATTGGAATGGGAAGGAGTTGGATATCACATCTCATGCTATAGGAAGGGTCTCAGGTTTGGTATAAGCATTGAGATATCACATCTCATGCTATAGGAAGGGTCTCAGGATTGGAATGGAAGGAGTTGGATATCACATCTCATGTTATAGGAAGGATCTCAGGTTTGGTATTAGAAGCATTGAGACATCACATCTCATGCTATAGGAAGGGTCTCAGGATTGGAATGGGAAGGAGTTGAATATGACATCTCATGCCGTAGGAAGGGTCTCAGGTTTGGTATTAGAAGCATTGAGACATCACATCTCATGCTATAGGAAGGGTCTGAGGATTGGAATGGGAAGGAGTTGGATATCACATCTCCTGCTATGGGAAGGGTCTCAGGTTTGGTATAAGCAGTGAGATATCACATCTCATGCTATAGGAAGTGTCTCAGGATTGGAATGGGAAGGAGTTGGATATCACATCTCATGTTATAGGAAGGATCTCAGGTGTGGTATAAGCATTGAGATATCACATCTCTGCTGTCGGAAGGGTCTCAAGATTGGAATGGGAAGGAGTTGGATATTCCCATCTCATGTTATAGGAAGGGTCTCAGGTTTGGTATTAGAAGCATTGAGATATCACATCTCATGCTATAGGAAGGGTCTCAGGATTGGAATGGGAAGGACTTGGATATCACATCTCATGCTATAGGGAGGGTCTCAAGTTTGATATTAGAAGCTTTGAGATATCACATCTCATGATATCGGAAGGGTCTCAGGATTGGAATGGGAAGGATTTGGATATCACATCTCATGATAAAGGAAGGGTCTAAGGTTTGGAAGGGGAAGGATTTGGATATCACATCTCATGTTATATTACGGGTCTCAGGTTTGGTATTAGAAGCATTGAGATATCAAGTCTCATAGTATAGGAAGGGTCTCATAATTGGAATGGGAAGGAGTTGGATATCCCATCTCATGTTATAGGAAGAGTCTCTGGTTTGGTATTAGAATCATTGAGATATTCACATCGCATGCTGTAGGAAGGGTCTAAGGATTGGAATGGGATGGACTTGGATATCACATCTCATGCTATAGGTAGGGTCTCAGAATTGGAATGGGAAGGAGTTGGATATCACATCTCAAGCTATAGGAAGGGTCTCAGTATTGGAATGGGAAGGACTTGGATATCACATCTCATGCTATAGGAAGGCTCTCAGGTTTGGAAGGGGAAAGAGTTGGATATCTCATTTCATGTTAGAGGTAGGATCTCAGGTTTGGTATTAGAGGCATTGAGATATCACATCTCATGCTATCAGAAGGGTCTCAGGAATGGAATGGGAAGGAGTTAGATATCACATCTCATGTTATAGGAAGGATCTCAGGTTTGGTATTAGAAGCATTGAGATATCACATCTCATGCTATCGGAAGGATCTCAGGTTTGGTATTAGAAGCATTGAGATATCACATCTCATGCTATCAGAAGAGTCTCAGGATTGGAATAGGAAGGAGTTGGATATCACATTTCATGCTAAAGGGAGGGTCTCAGGTTTGGAAGGGGAAGGATTTGGATATCACATCTCATGTTATCGGAAGGATCTCACGTTTGGTATTAGAAGTATTGAGATATCATATCTCATGCTATAGGAAGGGTCTCAGGATTGGAATGGGAAGGAGTTGGATATCACATCTCATGCTATAGGGAGGGTCTCAGGATTGGAATGGGAAGGACTTAGATATCACATATGCTATAGGGAGGGTCTCAGTTTTGATATTAGAAGCATTGAGATATCACATCTCATGCTATCGGAAGTGTCTCAGGATTGGAATGGGAAGGAGCTGGATATCACATCTCATGCTAAAGGAAGGGTCTCAGGTTTGGAACGAGAAGGATTTGGATATCACATCTCATGTTATAGGAAGGGTCTCAGGTTTGGTATAAGCATTGAGATATCACATCTCTGCTATCGGAAGTGTCTCAGGATTGGAATGGGAAGGAGTTGGATATCCCATCTCATGTTATAGGACGGGTCTCAGGTTTGTTATTAGAATCATTGAGATATCATATTGCAGGCTGTAGGAAGGGTCTAAGGGTTGGAATGTGAAGGACTTGGATATCACATCTCATGCTATAGATAGGCTCTTAGGTTTGGAAAGGGAAGGAGTTGGATATCACATTTCATGTTAGAGGAAGGATCTCAGGTTTGGTATTAGAAGCATTGAGATATCACATCTTATGCTATAGGAAGGGTCTCAGGATTGGAATGGGAAGCAGTTGGATATGACATATGCTATAGGAAGGGTCTCAGGTTTGGTATAAGCATTGAGATATCACATCTCATGCTAAAGGGAGGGTCTCAGGTTTGGAAGGGGAAGGATTTGGATATCACATCTCATGTTATAGGAAGGATCTCAGGTTTGGTATTAGAAGCATTGAGATATCACATCTCATGCTATCGGAAGGATCTCAGGTTTGGTATTAGAAGCATTGAGATATCGCATCTCATGCTATCAGAAGAGTCTCAGGATTGGAATAGGAAGGAGTTGGATATCACATTTCATGCTAAAGGGAGGGTCTCAGGTTTGGAAGGGGAAGGATTTGGATATCACATCTCATGTTATCGGAAGGATCTCACGTTTGGTATTAGAAGTATTGAGATATCATATCTCATGCTATAGGAAGGGTCTCAGGATTGGAATGGGAAGGAGTTGGATATCACATCTCATGCTATAGGGAGGGTCTCAGGATTGGAATGGGAAGGACTTAGATATCACATATCATGCTATAGGGAGGGTCTCAGTTTTGATATTAGAAGCATTGAGATATCACATCTCATGCTATCGGAAGTGTCTCAGGATTGGAATGGGAAAGAGCTGGATATCACATCTCATGCTAAAGGAAGGGTCTCAGGTTTGGTATAAGCATTGAGATATCACATCTCTGCTATCGGAAGTGTCTCAGGATTGGAATGGGAAGGAGTTGGATATCCCATCTCATGTTATAGGACGGGTCTCAAGTTTGTTATTAGAATCATTGAGATATCATATTGCATGCTGTAGGAAGGGTCTAAGGGTTGGAATGTGAAGGACTTGGATATCACATCTCATGCTATAGATAGGCTCTTAGGTTTGGAAAGGGAAGGAGTTGGATATCACATTTCATGTTAGAGGAAGGATCTCAGGTTTGGTATTAGAAGCATTGAGATATCACATCTCATGCTATAGGAAGGGTCTCAGGATTGGAATGGGAAGCAGTTGGATATGACATCTCATGCTATAGGAAGGGTCTCAGGTTTGGTATAAGCATTGAGATATCACATCTCATGCTATAGGACGGGTCTCAGGATTGGAATGGAAGGAGTTGGATATCACATCTCATGTTATAGGAAGGATCTCAGGTTTGGTATTAGAAGCATTGAGACATCACATCTCATGCTATAGGAAGGGTGTCAGGGTTGGAATAGGAAGGAGTTGGATATCACATCTCATCCAATAGGAATGGTCTCAGGTTTGGAATGGGAAGGAATTGGATATCACATCTCATGTTATAGGAAGGATCTCAGGTTTGGTATTAGAAGCATTGAGATATCACATCTCATGCTATAGGAAGGGTCTCAGGATTGGAATGTGAAGGATTTGGATATCACATCTCATGCTAAAGGAAGGGTCTCAGGTTTGGTAGAAGCATTGAGATATCACGTCGCTGCTATCGGAAGGGTCTCAGGATTGGATTGGGAAGGAGTTGGATATCCCTTCTCATGCTATAGGAAGGGTCTCAGGATTTGAATGGCAAGGAGTTGGATATCACATCTCATGCCATAGGAAGGGTCTCAGGTTTGGTATAAGCATTGAGATATCACATCTCTGCTATCGGAAGGGTCTCAGGATTGGATTGGGAAGGAGTTGGATATCCCTTCTCATGCTATAGGAAGTGTCTCAGGTTGGAATGGGAAGGAGTTGGATATCACATCTCATGTTATAGGAAGGGTCTCAGGATTGGAATGGGAAGGATTTGGATATCACATCTCTTGCTATAGGAAGGGTCTCAGGATTGGAATGGGTAGGAGTTGGATATTACTTTCTTGCTATAGGAAGGGTCTCATGTTTGGAATGGGAAGGAGTTGGATATCACATATGCTATAGTTAGTGTCTCAGGTTTGGAACGGGAAGGAGTTGGATATCACATCTCATGTTATAGGAAGGGTCTCAGGTTTGGTATAAGCATTGAGATATCACATCTCTGCTATCGGAAGCGGCTCAGGATTGGAATGGGAAGGAGTTGGATATCCCATCTCATGTTATAGGAAGAGTCTCTGGTTTGGTATTAGAATCATTGAGATATCACATCGCATGCTGTAGGAAGGGTCTAAGGATTGGAATGGGATGGACTTGGATATCACATCTCATGTTATAGGTAGGCTCTCAGGTTTGGTATAAGCATTGAGATATCACATCTCATGCTATAGGAAGGGTCTCAGGATTGGAATGGGAAGGAATTGGATATCACATCTCAGGCTATAGGAAGGGTCTCAGGATTGGAATGGGAAGGAGTTGGATATCACATCTCATGCTATAGGAAGGGTCTCAGGTTTGGTATAAGCATTGAGATATCACATCTCATGCTATAGGAAGGGTCTCAGGATTGGAATGGAAGGAGTTGGATATCACATCTCATGTTATAGGAAGGATCTCAGGTTTGGTATTAGAAGCATTGAGACATCACATCTCATGCTATAGGAAGGGTCTCAGGATTGGAATGGGAAGGAGTTGGATATCAAATCTCATGCTATAGGAAGGGTCTCAGGATTGGAATGGGAAGGAGTTGAATATGACATCTCATGCCGTAGGAAGGGTCTCAGGTTTGGTATAAACATTGAGATATCACATCTCTGCTATCAAAAGGGTCTCAGGATTGGAATTGGAAGGAGTTGGATATCCCATCTCATGTTATAGGAAGAGTCTCAGGTTTGGTATTAGAAGCATTGAGATATCACATCTCATGCTATAGGAAGTGTCTCAGGATTGGAATGGGAAGGACTTGGATATCACATCTCATGCTATAGGTAGGGTCTCAAGTTTGACATTAGAAGCATTGAGATATCACATCTCATGCTATAGGAAGGGTCTGAGGATTGGAATGGGAAGGAGTTGGATATCATATCTCCTGCTATGGGAAGGGTCTCAGGTTTGGTATAAGCAGTGAGATATCACATCTCATGCTATAGGAAGTGTCTCAGGATTGGAATGGGAAGGAGTTGGATATCACATCTCATGTTATAGGAAGGATCTCAGGTGTGGTATAAGCATTGAGATATCACATCTCTGCTATCGGAAGGGTCTCAAGATTGGAATGGGAAGGAGTTGGATATTCCCATCTCATGTTATAGGAAGGGTCTCAGGTTTGGTATTAGAAGCATTGAGATATCACATCTCATGCTATAGGAAGGGTCTCAGGATTGGAATGGGAAGGACTTGGATATCACATCTCATGCTATAGGGAGGGTCTCAAGTTTGATATTAGAAGCTTTGAGATATCACATCTCATGATATCGGAAGGGTCTCAGGATTGGAATGGGAAGGAGTTGGATATCACATCTCATGATAAAGGACGGGTCTAAGGTTTGGAAGGGGAAGGATTTGGATATCACATCTCATGTTATATTACGGGTCTCAGGTTTGGTATTAGAAGCATTGAGATATCAAGTCTCAGTATAGGAAGGGTCTCAGAATTGGAATGGGAAGGAGTTGGATATCCCATCTCATGTTATAGGAAGAGTCTCTGGTTTGGTATTAGAATCATTGAGATATTCACATCGCATGCTGTAGGAAGGGTCTAAGGATTGGAATGGGATGGACTTGGATATCACATCTCATGCTATAGGTAGGCTCTCAGGTTTGGTATAAGCATTGAGATATCACATCTCATGCTATAGGAAGGGTCTCAGAATTGGAATGGGAAGGAGTTGGATATCACATCTCAAGCTATAGGAAGGGTCTCAGTATTGGAATGGGAAGGACTTGGATATCACATCTCATGCTATAGGAAGGCTCTCAGGTTTGGAAGGGGAAAGAGTTGGATATCTCATTTCATGTTAGAGGTAGGATCTCAGGTTTGGTATTAGAGGCATTGAGATATCACATCTCATGCTATCAGAAGGGTCTCAGGAATGGAATGGGAAGGAGTTAGATATCACATCTCATGCTAAAGGGAGGGTCTCAGGTTTGGAAGGGGAAGGATTTGGATATCACATCTCATGTTATAGGAAGGATCTCAGGTTTGGTATTAGAAGCATTGAGATATCACATCTCATGCTATCGGAAGGATCTCAGGTTTGGTATTAGAAGCATTGAGATATCACATCTCATGCTATCAGAAGAGTCTCACGATTGGAATAGGAAGGAGTTGGATATCCCATTTCATGCTAAAGGGAGGGTCTCAGGTTTGGAAGGGGAAGGATTTGGATATCACATCTCATGTTATCGGAAGGATCTCACGTTTGGTATTAGAAGTATTGAGATATCATATCTCATGCTATAGGAAGGGTCTCAGGATTGGAATGGGAAGGAGTTGGATATCACATCTCATGATATAGGGAGGGTCTCAGGATTGGAATGGGAAGGACCTAGATATCACATATCATGCTATAGGGAGGGTCTCAGTTTTGATATTAGAAGTATTGAGATATCACATCTCATGCTATCGGAAGTGTCTCAGGATTGGAACGAGAAGGATTTGGATATCACATCTCATGTTATAGGAAGGGTCTCAGGTTTGGTATAAGCATTGAGATATCACATCTCTGCTATCGGAAGTGTCTCAGGATTGGAATGGGAAGGAGTTGGATATCCCATCTCATGTTATAGGACGGGTCTCAGGTTTGTTATTAGAATCATTGAGATATCATATTGCATGCTGTAGGAAGGGTCTAAGGGTTGGAATGTGAAGGACTTGGATATCACATCTCATGTTAGAGGAAGGATCTCAGGTTTGGTATGAGAAGCATTGAGATATCACATCTCATGCTATAGGAAGGGTCTCAGGATTGGAATGGGAAGCAGTTGGATATCACATCTCATGCTATAGGAAGGGTCTCAGGTTTGGTATAAGCATTGAGATATCACATCTCATGCTATAGGACAGGTCTCAGGATTGGAATGGAAGGAGTTGGATATCACATCTCATGTTATAGGAAGGATCTCAGGTTTGGTATTAGAAGCATTGAGACATCACATCTCATGCTATAGGAAGGGTCTCAGGGTTGGAATGGGAAGGAGTTGGATATCACATCTCATCCAATAGGAAGGGTCTCAGGTTTGGAATGGGAAGGAATTGGATATCACATCTCATGTTATAGGAAGGATCTCAGGTTTGGTATTAGAAGCATTGAGATATCACATCTCATGCTATAGGAAGGGTCTCAGGATTGGAATGTGAAGGATTTGGATATCACATCTCATGCTAAAGGAAGGGTCTCAGGTTTGGTAGAAGCATTGAGATATCACGTCGCTGCTATCGGAAGGGTCTCAGGATTGGATTGGGAAGGAGTTGGATATCCCTTCTCATGCTATAGGAAGGGTCTCAGGATTTGAATGGCAAGGAGTTGGATATCACATCTCATGCCATAGGAAGGGTCTCAGGTTTGGATTGGGAAGGAGTTGGATATCCCTTCTCATGCTATAGGAAGTGTCTCAGGTTGGAATGGGAAGAAGTTGTATATCACATCTCATGTTATAGGAAGGGTCTCAGGATTGGAATGGGAAGGATTTGGATATCACATCTCTTGCTATAGGAAGGGTCTCAGGATTGGAATGGGTAGGAGTTGGATATTACTTTCTTGCTATAGGAAGGGTCTCATGTTTGGAATGGGAAGGAGTTGGATATCACATATGCTATAGTTAGTGTCTCAGGTTTGGAACGGGAAGGAGTTGGATATCACATCTCATGTTATAGGAAGGGTCTCAAGTTTGGTATAAGCATTGAGATATCACATCTCTGCTATCGGAAGCGGCTCAGGATTGGAATGGGAAGGAGTTGAATATCCCATCTCATGTTATAGGAAGAGTCTCTGGTTTGGTATTAGAATCATTGAGGTATCACATCGCATGCTGTAGGAAGGGTCTAAGGATTGGAATGGGATGGACTTGGATATCACATCTCATGTTATAGGTAGGCTCTCAGGTTTGGTATAAGCATTGAGATATCACATCTCATGCTATAGGAAGGGTCTCAGAATTGGAATGGGAAGGAATTGGATATCACATCTCAGGCTATAGGAAGGGTCTCAGGATTGGAATGGGAAGGAGTTGGATATCACATCTCATGCTATAGGAAGGGTCTCAGGTTTGGTATAAGCATTGATATATCACATCTCATGCTATAGGAAGGATCTCAGGATTGGAATGGAAGGAGTTGGATATCACATCTCATGTTATAGGAAGGATCGCAGGTTTGGTATTAGAAGCATTGAGACATCACATCTCATGCTATAGGAAGGGTCTCAGGATTGGAATGGGAAGGATTTGGATATCACATCTCTTGCTATAGGAAGGGTCTCAGGATTGGAATGGGTAGGAGTTGGATATTACCTTCTTGCTATAGGAAGGGTCTCATGTTTGGAATGGGAAGGAGTTGGATATCACATATGCTATAGTTAGTGTCTCAGGTTTGGAACGGGAAGGAGTTGGATATCACATCTCATGTTATAGGAAGGGTCTCAGGTTTGGTATAAGCATTGAGATATCACATCTCTGCTATCGGAAGCGGCTCAGGATTGGAATGGGAAGGAGTTTGATATCCCATCTCATGTTATAGGAAGAGTCTCTGGTTTGGTAGAATCATTGAGATATCACATTGCATGCTGTAGGAAGGGTCAAAGGATTGGAATGGGATGGACTTGGATATCACATCTCATGCTATAGGTAGGCTCTCAGGTTTGGTATAAGCATTGAGATATCACATCTCATGCTAAAGGAAGGGTCTCAGGATTGGAATGTGAAGGATTTGGATATCACATCTCATGCTAAAGGAAGGGTCTCAGGTTTGGTAGAAGCATTGAGATATCACGTCGCTGCTATCGGAAGGGTCTCAGGATTGGATTGGGAAGGAGTTGGATATCCCTTCTCATGCTATAGGAAGGGTCTCAGGATTTGAATGGCAAGGAGTTGGATATCACATCTCATGCCATAGGAAGGGTCTCAGGTTTGGTATAAGCATTGAGATATCACATATCTGCTATCGGAAGGGTCTCAGGATTGGATTGGGAAGGAGTTGAATATCCCTTCTCATGCTATAGGAAGTGTCTCAGGTTGGAATGGGAAGGAGTTGGATATCACATCTCATGTTATAGGAAGGGTCTCAGGATTGGAATGGGAAGGATTTGGATATCACATCTCTTGCTATAGGAAGGGTCTCAGGATTGGAATGGGTAGGAGTTGGATATTACTTTCTTGCTATAGGAAGGGTCTCATGTTTGGAATGGGAAGGAGTTGGATATCACATATGCTATAGTTAGTGTCTCAGGTTTGGAACGGGAAGGAGTTGGATATCACATCTCATGTTATAGGAAGGGTCTCAGGTTTGGTATAAGCATTGAGATATCACATCTCTGCTATCGGAAGCGGCTCAGGATTGGAATGGGAAGGAGTTGGATATCCCATCTCATGTTATAGGAAGAGTCTCTGGTTTGGTATTAGAATCATTGAGATATCACATCGCATGCTGTAGGAAGGGTCTAAGGATTGGAATGGGATGGACTTGGATATCACATCTCATGTTATAGGTAGGCTCTCAGGTTTGGTATAAGCATTGAGATATCACATCTCATGCTATAGGAAGGGTCTCAGGATTGGAATGGGAAGGAATTGGATATCACATCTCATGCTATAGGAAGGGTCTCAGATTTTGTATAAGCATTGAGATATAACATCTCATGCTAAAGGAAGGGTCTCAGGATTGGAATGGGAAGGAGTTGTATATGACATCTCAGGCCATAGGAAGGTTCTCAGGTTTGGTATAAGCATTGAGATATCACATCTCTGCTATCGGAAAGGTCTCAGGATTGGAATGGGAAGGAGTTGGATATCCCATCTCATGTTATAGGAAGGGTCTCAGGTTTGGTATTAGAAGCATAGAGATATCACATCTCATGCTATAGGAAGGGTCTCAGGATTGGAATGGGAAGGACTTGGATGTCACATCTCATGCTATAGGGAGGGTCTCAAGTTTGATATTAGAAGCATTGAGATAACAAATCTCATGATATCGGAAGGGTCTCAGGATTGGAATGGGAAGGAGTTGGATATCACATCTCATGATAAAGGAAGGGTCTAAGGTTTGGAAGGGGAAGGATTTGGATATCACATCTCATGTTATAGGACGGGTCTCAGGTTTGGTATTAGAAGCATTGAGATATCAAGTCTCATGGTATAAGAAGGGTCTCAGAATTGGAATGGGAAGGAGTTGGATATCACACCTCAAGCTATAGGAAGGGTCTCAGGATTGGAATGGGAAGGAGTTTGATATCACATCTCATGCCATAGTATGGGTCTCAGGTTTGGTAGAAGCATTGGGATATCACATCTCATGCTATCGGAAGGGTATCAGTATTGGATTTGGAAGAAGTTGGATATCCCATCTCATGCTATAGGAAGGGTCTCAGGTTGGAATGGGAAGGAGTTGGATATCACATTTCATGTTATAGGAAGGGTCTCAGGATTGGAATGGGAAGGACTTGGATATCATATCTCATGCTATAGGACGGGTCTCAGGTTTGTTATTAGAATCATTGAGATATCATATTGCATGCTGTAGGAAGGGTCTAAGGATTGGAATGGGAAGGACCTGGATATCACATCTCATGCTATAGATAGGCTCTCAGGTTTGGAAAGGGAAGGAGTTGGATATCACATCTCATGTTATAGGATGGATCTCAGGTTTGGTATTAGAAGTATTGAGATATCACATCTCATGTTATCGGAAGGATCTCAGGTTTGGTATTAGAAGTATTGAGATATCACATCTCATGCTATAGGAAGGGTCTCAGGATTGGAATGGGAAGGAGTTGGATATCACATCTCATGCTAAAGGAAGGGTCTCAGGTTTGGTAGAAGCATTGAGATATCACATCTCATGCTATAGGAAGGGTCTCAGGATTGGAATGGGAAGGACTTAGATATCACATATCATGCTATAGGGAGGGTCTCAGTTTTGATATTAGAAGCATTGAGATATCACATCTCATGCTATCGGAAGTGTCTCAGGATTGGAATGGGAAGGAGCTGGATATCACATCTCTTGCTATAGGAAGGGTCTCAGGATTGGAATGGGTAGGAGTTGGATATCACATCTCTTGCTATAGGAAGGGTCTCAGGATTGGAATGGGTAGGAGTTGGATATTACTTTCTTGCTATAGGAAGGGTCTCATGTTTGGAATGGGAAGGAGTTGGATATCACATATGCTATAGTTAGTGTCTCAGGTTTGGAACGGGAAGGAGTTGGATATCACATCTCATGTTATAGGAAGGGTCTCAGGTTTGGTATAAGCATTGAGATATCACATCTCTGCTATCGGAAGCGGCTCAGGATTGGAATGGGAAGGAGTTGGATATCCCATCTCATGTTATAGGAAGAGTCTCTGGTTTGGTATTAGAATCATTGAGATATCACATCGCATGCTGTAGGAAGGGTCTAAGGATTGGAATGGGATGGACTTGGATATCACATCTCATGTTATAGGTAGGCTCTCAGGTTTGGTATAAGCATTGAGATATCACATCTCATGCTATAGGAAGGGTCTCAGGATTGGAATGGGAAGGAATTGGATATCACATCTCATGCTATAGGAAGGGTCTCAGATTTTGTATAAGCATTGAGATATCACATCTCATGCTAAAGGAAGGGTCTCAGGATTGGAATGGGAAGGAGTTGTATATGACATCTCAGGCCATAGGAAGGTTCTCAGGTTTGGTATAAGCATTGAGATATCACATCTCTGCTATCGGAAAGGTCTCAGGATTGGAATGGGAAGGAGTTGGATAGCCCATCTCATGTTATAGGAAGGGTCTCAGGTTTGGTATTAGAAGCATAGAGATATCACATCTCATGCTATAGGAAGGGTCTCAGGATTGGAATGGGAAGGACTTGGATGTCACATCTCATGCTATAGGGAGGGTTTCAAGTTTGATATTAGAAGCATTGAGATAACAAATCTCATGATATCGGAAGGGTCTCAGGATTGGAATGGGAAGGAGTTGGATATCACATCTCATGATAAAGGAAGGGTCTAAGGTTTGGAAGGGGAAGGATTTGGATATCACATCTCATGTTATAGGACGGGTCTCAGGTTTGGTATTAGAAGCATTGAGATATCAAGTCTCATGGTATAAGAAGGGTCTCAGAATTGGAATGGGAAGGAGTTGGATATCACACCTCAAGCTATAGGAAGGGTCTCAGGATTGGAATGGGAAGGAGTTTGATATCACATCTCATGCCATAGTATGGGTCTCAGGTTTGATAGAAGCATTGGGATATCACATCTCATGCTATCGGAAGGGTATCAGTATTGGATTTGGAAGAAGTTGGATATCCCATCTCATGCTATAGGAAGGATCTCAGGTTGGAATGGGAAGGAGTTGGATATCACATTTCATGTTATAGGAAGGGTCTCAGGATTGGAATGGGAAGGACTTGGATATCATATCTCATGCTATAGGACGGGTCTCAGGTTTGTTATTAGAATCATTGAGATATCATATTGCATGCTGTAGGAAGGGTCTAAGGATTGGAATGGGAAGGACCTGGATATCACATCTCATGCTATAGATAGGCTCTCAGGTTTGGAAAGGGAAGGAGTTGGATATCACATCTCATGTTATAGGATGGGTCTCAGGATTGGAATGGGAAGGAATTGGATATCACATCTCATGCTATAGGAAGGGTCTCAGATTTTGTATAAGCATTGAGATATCACATCTCATGCTAAAGGAAGGGTCTCAGGATTGGAATGGGAAGGAATTGGATATCACATCTCATGCTATAGGAAGGGTCTCAGATTTTGTATAAGCATTGAGATATCACATCTCATGCTAAAGGAAGGGTCTCAGGATTGGAATGGGAAGGAGTTGTATATGACATCTCAGGCCATAGGAAGGTTCTCAGGTTTGGTATAAGCATTGAGATATCACATCTCATGCTATAGGAAGGGTCTCAGGATTGGAATGGGAAGGAATTGGATATCACATCTCATGCTATAGGAAGGGTCTCAGATTTTGTATAAGCATTGAGATATCACATCTCATGCTAAAGGAAGGGTCTCAGGATTGGAATGGGAAGGAGTTGTATATGACATCTCAGGCCATAGGAAGGTTCTCAGGTTTGGTATAAGCATTGAGATATCACATCTCTGCTATCGGAAAGGTCTCAGGATTGGAATGGGAAGGAGTTGGATATCCCATCTCATGTTATAGGAAGGGTCTCAGGTTTGGTATTAGAAGCATAGAGATATCACATCTCATGCTATAGGAAGGGTCTCAGGATTGGAATGGGAAGGACTTGGATGTCACATCTCATGCTATAGGGAGGGTTTCAAGTTTGATATTAGAAGCATTGAGATAACAAATCTCATGATATCGGAAGGGTCTCAGGATTGGAAAGGGAAGGAGTTGGATATCACATCTCATGATAAAGGAAGGGTCTAAGGTTTGGAAGGGGAAGGATTTGGATATCACATCTCATGTTATAGGACGGGTCTCAGGTTTGGTATTAGAAGCATTGAGATATCAAGTCTCATGGTATAAGAAGGGTCTCAGAATTGGAATGGGAAGGGGTTGGATATCACACCTCAAGCTATAGGAAGGGTCTCAGGATTGGAATGGGAAGGAGTTTGATATCACATCTCATGCCATAGTATGGGTCTCAGGTTTGGTAGAAGCATTGGGATATCACATCTCATGCTATCGGAAGGGTATCAGTATTGGATTTGGAAGAAGTTGGATATCCCATCTCATGCTATAGGAAGGATCTCAGGTTGGAATGGGAAGGAGTTGGATATCACATTTCATGTTATAGGAAGGGTCTCAGGATTGGAATGGGAAGGACTTGGATATCATATCTCATGCTATAGGACGGGTCTCAGGTTTGTTATTAGAATCATTGAGATATCATATTGCATGCTGTAGGAAGGGTCTAAGGATTGGAATGGGAAGGACCTGGATATCACATCTCATGCTATAGATAGGCTCTCAGGTTTGGAAAGGGAAGGAGTTGGATATCACATCTCATGTTATAGGATGGATCTCAGGTTTGGTATTAGAAGCATTGAGATATCAAGTCTCATGGTATAAGAAGGGTCTCAGAATTGGAATGGGAAGGAGTTGGATATCACACCTCAAGCTATAGGAAGGGTCTCAGGTTTGGTATAAGCATTGAGATATCACATCTCTGCTATCGGAAAGGTCTCAGGATTGGAATGGGAAGGAGTTGGATATCCCATCTCATGTTATAGGAAGGGTCTCAGGTTTGGTATTAGAAGCATAGAGATATCACATCTCATGCTATAGGAAGGGTCTCAGGATTGGAATGGGAAGGACTTGGATGTCACATCTCATGCTATAGGGAGGGTTTCAAGTTTGATATTAGAAGCATTGAGATAACAAATCTCATGATATCGGAAGGGTCTCAGGATTGGAAAGGGAAGGAGTTGGATATCACATCTCATGATAAAGGAAGGGTCTAAGGTTTGGAAGGGGAAGGATTTGGATATCACATCTCATGTTATAGGACGGGTCTCAGGTTTGGTATTAGAAGCATTGAGATATCAAGTCTCATGGTATAAGAAGGGTCTCAGAATTGGAATGGGAAGGAGTTGGATATCACACCTCAAGCTATAGGAAGGGTCTCAGGATTGGAATGGGAAGGAGTTTGATATCACATCTCATGCCATAGTATGGGTCTCAGGTTTGGTAGAAGCATTGGGATATCACATCTCATGCTATCGGAAGGGTATCAGTATTGGATTTGGAAGAAGTTGGATATCCCATCTCATGCTATAGGAAGGATCTCAGGTTGGAATGGGAAGGAGTTGGATATCACATTTCATGTTATAGGAAGGGTCTCAGGATTGGAATGGGAAGGACTTGGATATCACATCTCATGCTATAGGACGGGTCTCAGGTTTGTTATTAGAATCATTGAGATATCATATTGCATGCTGTAGGAAGGGTCTAAGGATTGGAATGGGAAGGACCTGGATATCACATCTCATGCTATAGATAGGCTCTCAGGTTTGGAAAGGGAAGGAGTTGGATATCACATCTCATGTTATAGGATGGATCTCAGGTTTGGTATTAGAAGCATTGAGATATCAAGTCTCATGGTATAAGAAGGGTCTCAGAATTGGAATGGGAAGGAGTTGGATATCACACCTCAAGCTATAGGAAGGGTCTCAGGATTGGAATGGGAAGGAGTTTGATATCATATCTCATGCCATAGTATGGGTCTCAGGTTTGGTAGAAGCATTGGGATATCACATCTCATGCTATCGGAAGGGTATCAGTATTGGATTTGGACGAAGTTGGATATCCCATCTCATGCTATAGGACGGGTCTCAGGTTTGTTATTAGAATCATTGAGATATCATATTGCATGCTGTAGGAAGGGTCTAAGGGTTGGAATGGGAAGGACCTGGATATCACATCTCATGCTATAGATAGGCTCTCAGGTTTGGAAAGGGAAGGAGTTGGATATCACATCTCATGTTATAGGATAGATCTCAGGTTTGGTATTAGAAGTATTGAGATATCACATCTCATGTTATCGGAAGGATCTCAGGTTTGGTATTAGAAGTATTGAGATATCACATCTCATGCTATAGGAAGGGTCTCAGGATTGGAATGGGAAGGAGTTGGATATCACATCTCATGCTAAAGGAAGGGTCTCAGGTTTGGTAGAAGCATTGAGATATCACATCTCATGCTATAGGAAGGGTCTCAGGATTGGAATGGAAAGGACTTAGATATCACATATCATGCTATAGGGAGGGTCTCAGTTTTGATATTAGAAGCATTGAGATATCACATCTCATGCTATCGGAAGTGTCTCAGGATTGGAATGGGAAGGAGCTGGATATCACATCTCATGCTAAAGGAAGGGTCTCAGGTTTGGAACGGGAAGGAGTTGGATATCACATCTCATGTTATAGGAAGGGTCTCAGGTTTGGTATAAACATTGAGATATCACATCTCTGCTATCGGAAGTGTCTCAGGATTGGAATGGGAAGGAGTTGGATATCCCATCTCATGTTATAGGACGGGTCTCAGGTTTGTTATTAGAATCATTGAGATATCATATTGCATGCTGTAGGAAGGGTCTAAGGGTTGGAATGTGAAGGACTTGGATATCACATCTCATGCTATAGATAGGCTCTTAGGTTTGGAAAGGGAAGGAGTTGGATATCACATTTCATGTTAGAGGAAGAATCCCAGGTTTGGTATTAGAAGCATTGAGATATCACATCTCATGCTAGTGGAAGGGTCTCAGGATTGGAATGGGGAGGAGTTGGATATCACATCTCATGCTATAGGAAGGGTCTCAGGTTTGGTATAAGCATTGAGATATCACATCTCATGCTATAGGACGGGTCTCAGGATTGGAATGGAAGGAGTTGGATATCACATCTCATGTTATAGGAAGGATCTCAGGTTTGGTATTAGAAGCATTGAGACATCACATCTCATGCTATAGGAAGGGTCTCAGGGTTGGAATGGGAAGGAGTTGGATATCACATCTCATCCAATAGGAAGGGTCTCAGGTTTGGAATGGGAAGGAATTGGATATCACATCTCATGTTATAGGAAGGATCTCAGGTTTGGTATTAGAAGCATTGAGATATCACATCTCATGCTATAGGAAGGGTCTCAGGATTGGAATGTGAAGGATTTGGATATCACATCTCATGCTAAAGGAAGGGTCTCAGGTTTGGTAGAAGCATTGAGATATCACGTCTCTGCTATCGGAAGGGTCTCAGGATTGGATTGGGAAGGAGTTGGATATCCCTTTTCATGCTATAGGAAGGGTCTCAGGATTTGAATGGCAAGGAGTTGGATATCACATCTCATGCCATAGGAAGGGTCTCAGGTTTGGTATAAGCATTGAGATATCACATCTCTGCTATCGGAAGGGTCTCAGGATTGGATTGGGAAGGAGTTGGATATCCCTTCTCATGCTATAGGAAGTGTCTCAGGTTGGAATGGGAAGGAGTTGGATATCACATCTCATGTTATAGGAAGGGTCTCAGGATTCGAATGGGAAGGAGTTGGATACCACATCTCATGATAAAGGAAGGGTCTAAGGTTTGGAAGGGGAAGGATTTGGATATCACATCTCATGTTATAGGACGGTCTCAGGTTTGGTATTAGAAGCATTGAGATATCAAGTCTCATGGTATAAGAAGGGTCTCAGAATTGGAATGGGAAGGAGTTGGATATCACACCTCAAGCTATAGGAAGGGTCTCAGGATTGGAATGGGAAGGAGTTTGATATCATATCTCATGCCATAGTATGGGTCTCAGGTTTGGTAGAAGCATTGGGATATCACATCTCATGCTATCGGAAGGGTATCAGTATTGGATTTGGACGAAGTTGGATATCCCATCTCATGCTATAGGACGGGTCTCAGGTTTGTTATTAGAATCATTGAGATATCATATTGCATGCTGTAGGAAGGGTCTAAGGGTTGGAATGGGAAGGACCTGGATATCACATCTCATGCTATAGATAGGCTCTCAGGTTTGGAAAGGGAAGGAGTTGGATATCACATCTCATGTTATAGGATGGATCTCAGGTTTGGTATTAGAAGTATTGAGATATCACATCTCATGTTATCGGAAGGATCTCAGGTTTGGTATTAGAAGTATTGAGATATCACATCTCATGCTATAGGAAGGGTCTCAGGATTGGAATGGGAAGGAGTTGGATATCACATCTCATGCTAAAGGAAGGGTCTCAGGTTTGGTAGAAGCATTGAGATATCACATCTCATGCTATAGGAAGGGTCTCAGGATTGGAATGGGAAGGACTTAGATATCACATATCATGCTATAGGGAGGGTCTCAGTTTTGATATTAGAAGCATTGAGATATCACATCTCATGCTATCGGAAGTGTCTCAGGATTGGAATGGGAAGGAGCTGGATATCACATCTCATGCTAAATGAAGGGTCTCAGGTTTGGAACGGGAAGGAGTTGGATATCACATCTCATGTTATAGGAAGGGTCTCAGGTTTGGTATAAACATTGAGATATCACATCTCTGCTATCGGAAGTGTCTCAGGATTGGAATGGGAAGGAGTTGGATATCCCATCTCATGTTATAGGACGGGTCTCAGGTTTGTTATTAGAATCATTGAGATATCATATTGCATGCTGTAGGAAGGGTCTAAGGGTTGGAATGTGAAGGACTTGGATATCACATCTCATGCTATAGATAGGCTCTTAGGTTTGGAAAGGGAAGGAGTTGGATATCACATTTCATGTTAGAGGAAGAATCTCAGGTTTGGTATTAGAAGCATTGAGATATCACATCTCATGCTAGTGGAAGGGTCTCAGGATTGGAATGGGGAGGAGTTGGATATCACATCTCATGCTATAGGAAGGGTCTCAGGTTTGGTATAAGCATTGAGATATCACATCTCATGCTATAGGACGGGTCTCAGGATTGGAATGGAAGGAGTTGGATATCACATCTCATGTTATAGGAAGGATCTCAGGTTTGGTATTAGAAGCATTGAGACATCACATCTCATGCTATAGGAAGGGTCTCAGGGTTGGAATGGGAAGGAGTTGGATATCACATCTCATCCAATAGGAAGGGTCTCAGGTTTGGAATGGGAAGGAATTGGATATCACATCTCATGTTATTGGAAGGATCTCAGGTTTGGTATTAGAAGCATTGAGATATCACATCTCATGCTATAGGAAGGGTCTCAGGATTGGAATGTGAAGGATTTGGATATCACATCTCATGCTAAAGGAAGGGTCTCAGGTTTGGTAGAAGCATTGAGATATCACGTCTCTGCTATCGGAAGGGTCTCAGGATTGGATTGGGAAGGAGTTGGATATCCCTTTTCATGCTATAGGAAGGGTCTCAGGATTTGAATGGCAAGGAGTTGGATATCACATCTCATGCCATAGGAAGGGTCTCAGGTTTGGTATAAGCATTGAGATATCACATCTCTGCTATCGGAAGGGTCTCAGGATTGGATTGGGAAGGAGTTGGATATCCCTTCTCATGCTATAGGAAGTGTCTCAGGTTGGAATGGGAAGGAGTTGGATATCACATCTCATGTTATAGGAAGGGTCTCAGGATTCGAATGGGAAGGAGTTGGATACCACATCTAATGATAAAGGAAGGGTCTAAGGTTTGGAAGGGGAAGGATTTGGATATCACATCTCATGTTATAGGACGGTCTCAGGTTTGGTATTAGAAGCATTGAGATATCAAGTCTCATGGTATAAGAAGGGTCTCAGAATTGGAATGGGAAGGAGTTGGATATCACACCTCAAGCTATAGGAAGGGTCTCAGGATTGGAATGGGAAGGAGTTTGATATCATATCTCATGCCATAGTATGGGTCTCAGGTTTGGTAGAAGCATTGGGATATCACATCTCATGCTATCGGAAGGGTATCAGTATTGGATTTGGACGAAGTTGGATATCCCATCTCATGCTATAGGAAGGATCTCAGGTTGGAATGGGAAGGAGTTGGATATCACATTTCATGTTATAGGAAGGGTCTCAGGATTGGAATGGGAAGGACTTGGATATCATATCTCATGCTATAGGACGGGTCTCAGGTTTGTTATTAGAATCATTGAGATATCATATTGCATGCTGTAGGAAGGGTCTAAGGATTGGAATGGGAAGGACTTGGATATCACATCTCATGTTATAGGAAGAGTCTCTGGTTTGGTAGAATCATTGAGATATCACATCGCATGCTGTAGGAAGGGTCAAAGGATTGGAATGGGATGGACTTGGATATCACATCTCATGCTATAGGTAGGCTCTCAGGTTTGGTATAAGCATTGAGATATCACATCTCATGCTATAGGAAGGGTCTCAGGATTGGAATGGGAAGGAATTGGATATCACATCTCATGCTATAGGAAGGGTCTCAGATTTGGTATAAGCATTGAGATATCACATCTCATGCTAAAGGAAGGGTCTCAGGATTGGAATGTGAAGGATTTGGATATCACATCTCATGCTAAAGGAAGGGTCTCAGGTTTGGTAGAAGCATTGAGATATCACGTCGCTGCTATCGGAAGGGTCTCAGGATTGGATTGGGAAGGAGTTGGATATCCCTTCTCATGCTATAGGAAGGGTCTCAGGATTTGAATGGCAAGGAGTTGGATATCACATCTCATGCCATAGGAAGGGTCTCAGGTTTGGTATAAGCATTGAGATATCACATCTCTGCTATCGGAAGGGTCTCAGGATTGGATTGGGAAGGAGTTGAATATCCCTTCTCATGCTATAGGAAGTGTCTCAGGTTGGAATGGGAAGGAGTTGGATATCACATCTCATGTTATAGGAAGGGTCTCAGGATTGGAATGGGAAGGATTTGGATATCACATCTCTTGCTATAGGAAGGGTCTCAGGATTGGAATGGGTAGGAGTTGGATATTACTTTCTTGCTCTAGGAAGGGTCTCATGTTTGGAATGGGAAGGAGTTGGATATCACATATGCTATAGTTAGTGTCTCAGGTTTGGAACGGGAAGGAGTTGGATATCACATCTCATGTTATAGGAAGGGTCTCAGGTTTGGTATAAGCATTGAGATATCACATCTCTGCTATCGAAAGCGGCTCAGGATTGGAATGGGAAGGAGTTGGATATCCCATCTCATGTTATAGGAAGAGTCTCTGGTTTGGTATTAGAATCATTGAGATATCACATCGCATGCTGTAGGAAGGGTCTAAGGATTGGAATGGGATGGACTTGGATATCACATCTCATGTTATAGGTAGGCTCTCAGGTTTGGTATAAGCATTGAGATATCACATCTCATGCTATAGGAAGGGTCTCAGGATTGGAATGGGAAGGAATTGGATATCACATCTCATGCTATAGGAAGGGTCTCAGATTTGGTATAAGCATTGAGATATCACATCTCATGCTAAAGGAAGGGTCTCAGGATTGGAATGGGAAGGAGTTGTATATGACATCTCAGGCCATAGGAAGGTTCTCAGGTTTGGTATAAGCATTGAGATATCACATCTCTGCTATCGGAAAGGTCTCAGGATTGGAATGGGAAGGAGTTGGATATCCCATCTCATGTTATAGGAAGGGTCTCAGGTTTGGTATTAGAAGCATAGAGATATCACATCTCTTGCTATAGGAAGGGTCTCAGGATTGGAATGGGAAGGACTTGGATGTCACATCTCATGCTATAGGGAGGGTCTCAAGTTTGATATTAGAAGCATTGAGATAACAAATCTCATGATATCGGAAGGGTCTCAGGATTGGAATGGGAAGGAGTTGGATATCACATCTCATGATAAAGGAAGGGTCTAAGGTTTGGAAGGGGAAGGATTTGGATATCACATCTCATGTTATAGGACGGGTCTCAGGTTTGGTATTAGAAGCATTGAGATATCAAGTCTCATGGTATAAGAAGGGTCTCAGAATTGGAATGGGAAGGAGTTGGATATCACACCTCAAGCTATAGGAAGGGTCTCAGGATTGGAATGGGAAGGAGTTTGATATCACATCTCATGCCATAGTATGGGTCTCAGGTTTGGTAGAAGCATTGGGATATCACATCTCATGCTATCGGAAGGGTATCAGTATTGGATTTGGAAGAAGTTGGATATCCCATCTCATGCTATAGGAAGGGTCTCAGGTTGGAATGGGAAGGAGTTGGATATCACATTTCATGTTACAGGAAGGGTCTCAGGATTGGAATGGGAAGGACTTGGATATCATATCTCATGCTATAGGACGGGTCTCAGGTTTGTTATTAGAATCATTGAGATATCATATTGCATGCTGTAGGAAGGGTCTAAGGATTGGAATGGGAAGGACCTGGATATCACATCTCATGCTATAGATAGGCTCTCAGGTTTGGAAAGGGAAGGAGTTGGATATCACATCTCATGTTATAGGATGGATCTCAGGTTTGGTATTAGAAGTATTGAGATATCACATCTCATGTTATCGGAAGGATCTCAGGTTTGGTATTAGAAGTATTGAGATATCACATCTCATGCTATAGGAAGGGTCTCAGGATTGGAATGGGAAGGAGTTGGATATCACATCTCATGCTAAAGGAAGGGTCTCAGGTTTGGTAGAAGCATTGAGATATCACATCTCATGCTATAGGAAGGGTCTCAGGATTGGAATGGGAAGGACTTAGATATCACATATCATGCTATAGGGAGGGTCTCAGTTTTGATATTAGAAGCATTGAGATATCACATCTCATGCTATCGGAAGTGTCTCAGGATTGGAATGGGAAGGAGCTGGATATCACATCTCTTGCTATAGGAAGGGTCTCAGGATTGGAATGGGTAGGAGTTGGATATCACATCTCTTGCTATAGGAAGGGTCTCAGGATTGGAATGGGTAGGAGTTGGATATTACTTTCTTGCTATATCAAGGGTCTCATGTTTGGAATGGGAAGGAGTTGGATATCACATATGCTATAGTTAGTGTCTCAGGTTTGGAACGGGAAGGAGTTGGATATCACATCTCATGTTATAGGAAGGGTCTCAGGTTTGGTATAAGCATTGAGATATCACATCTCTGCTATCGGAAGCGGCTCAGGATTGGAATGGGAAGGAGTTGGATATCCCATCTCATGTTATAGGAAGAGTCTCTGGTTTGGTATTAGAATCATTGAGATATCACATCGCATGCTGTAGGAAGGGTCTAAGGATTGGAATGGGATGGACTTGGATATCACATCTCATGTTATAGGTAGGCTCTCAGGTTTGGTATAAGCATTGAGATATCACATCTCATGCTATAGGAAGGGTCTCAGGATTGGAATGGGAAGGAATTGGATATCACATCTCATGCTATAGGAAGGGTCTCAGATTTTGTATAAGCATTGAGATATCACATCTCATGCTAAAGGAAGGGTCTCAGGATTGGAATGGGAAGGAGTTGTATATGACATCTCAGGCCATAGGAAGGTTCTCAGGTTTGGTATAAGCATTGAGATATCACATCTCTGCTATCGGAAAGGTCTCAGGATTGGAATGGGAAGGAGTTGGATATCCCATCTCATGTTATAGGAAGGGTCTCAGGTTTGGTATTAGAAGCATAGAGATATCACATCTCATGCTATAGGAAGGGTCTCAGGATTGGAATGGGAAGGACTTGGATGTCACATCTCATGCTATAGGGAGGGTCTCAAGTTTGATATTAGAAGCATTGAGATAACAAATCTCATGATATCGGAAGGGTCTCAGGATTGGAATGGGAAGGAGTTGGATATCACATCTCATGATAAAGGAAGGGTCTAAGGTTTGGAAGGGGAAGGATTTGGATATCACATCTCATGTTATAGGACGGGTCTCAGGTTTGGTATTAGAAGCATTGAGATATCAAGTCTCATGGTATAAGAAGGGTCTCAGAATTGGAATGGGAAGGAGTTGGATATCACACCTCAAGCTATAGGAAGGGTCTCAGGATTGGAATGGGAAGGAGTTTGATATCACATCTCATGCCATAGTATGGGTCTCAGGTTTGGTAGAAGCATTGGGATATCACATCTCATGCTATCGGAAGGGTATCAGTATTGGATTTGGAAGAAGTTGGATATCCCATCTCATGCTATAGGAAGGATCTCAGGTTGGAATGGGAAGGAGTTGGATATCACATTTCATGTTATAGGAAGGGTCTCAGGATTGGAATGGGAAGGACTTGGATATCATATCTCATGCTATAGGACGGGTCTCAGGTTTGTTATTAGAATCATTGAGATATCATATTGCATGCTGTAGGAAGGGTCTAAGGATTGGAATGGGAAGGACCTGGATATCACATCTCATGCTATAGATAGGCTCTCAGGTTTGGAAAGGGAAGGAGTTGGATATCACATCTCATGTTATAGGATGGATCTCAGGTTTGGTATTAGAAGCATTGAGATATCAAGTCTCATGGTATAAGAAGGGTCTCAGAATTGGAATGGGAAGGAGTTGGATATCACACCTCAAGCTATAGGAAGGGTCTCAGGATTGGAATGGGAAGGAGTTTGATATCATATCTCATGCCATAGTATGGGTCTCAGGTTTGGTAGAAGCATTGGGATATCACATCTCATGCTATCGGAAGGGTATCAGTATTGGATTTGGACGAAGTTGGATATCCCATCTCATGCTATAGGACGGGTCTCAGGTTTGTTATTAGAATCATTGAGATATCATATTGCATGCTGTAGGAAGGGTCTAAGGGTTGGAATGGGAAGGACCTGGATATCACATCTCATGCTATAGATAGGCTCTCAGGTTTGGAAAGGGAAGGAGTTGGATATCACATCTCATGTTATAGGATGGATCTCAGGTTTGGTATTAGAAGTATTGAGATATCACATCTCATGTTATCGGAAGGATCTCAGGTTTGGTATTAGAAGTATTGAGATATCACATCTCATGCTATAGGAAGGGTCTCAGGATTGGAATGGGAAGGAGTTGGATATCACATCTCATGCTAAAGGAAGGGTCTCAGGTTTGGTAGAAGCATTGAGATATCACATCTCATGCTATAGGAAGGGTCTCAGGATTGGAATGGGAAGGACTTAGATATCACATATCATGCTATAGGGAGGGTCTCAGTTTTGATATTAGAAGCATTGAGATATCACATCTCATGCTATCGGAAGTGTCTCAGGATTGGAATGGGAAGGAGCTGGATATCACATCTCATGCTAAAGGAAGGGTCTCAGGTTTGGAACGGGAAGGAGTTGGATATCACATCTCATGTTATAGGAAGGGTCTCAGGTTTGGTATAAACATTGAGATATCACATCTCTGCTATCGGAAGTGTCTCAGGATTGGAATGGGAAGGAGTTGGATATCCCATCTCATGTTATAGGACGGGTCTCAGGTTTGTTATTAGAATCATTGAGATATCATATTGCATGCTGTAGGAAGGGTCTAAGGGTTGGAATGTGAAGGACTTGGATATCACATCTCATGCTATAGATAGGCTCTTAGGTTTGGAAAGGGAAGGAGTTGGATATGACATTTCATGTTAGAGGAAGAATCCCAGGTTTGGTATTAGAAGCATTGAGATATCACATCTCATGCTAGTGGAAGGGTCTCAGGATTGGAATGGGGAGGAGTTGGATATCACATCTCATGCTATAGGAAGGGTCTCAGGTTTGGTATAAGCATTGAGATATCACATCTCATGCTATAGGACGGGTCTCAGGATTGGAATGGAAGGAGTTGGATATCACATCTCATGTTATAGGAAGGATCTCAGGTTTGGTATTAGAAGCATTGAGACATCACATCTCATGCTATAGGAAGGGTCTCAGGGTTGGAATGGGAAGGAGTTGGATATCACATCTCATCCAATAGGAAGGGTCTCAGGTTTGGAATGGGAAGGAATTGGATATCACATCTCATGTTATAGGAAGGATCTCAGGTTTGGTATTAGAAGCATTGAGATATCACATCTCATGCTATAGGAAGGGTCTCAGGATTGGAATGTGAAGGATTTGGATATCACATCTCATGCTAAAGGAAGGGTCTCAGGTTTGGTAGAAGCATTGAGATATCACGTCTCTGCTATCGGAAGGGTCTCAGGATTGGATTGGGAAGGAGTTGGATATCCCTTTTCATGCTATAGGAAGGGTCTCAGGATTTGAATGGCAAGGAGTTGGATATCACATCTCATGCCATAGGAAGGGTCTCAGGTTTGGTATAAGCATTGAGATATCACATCTCTGCTATCGGAAGGGTCTCAGGATTGGATTGGGAAGGAGTTGGATATCCCTTCTCATGCTATAGGAAGTGTCTCAGGTTGGAATGGGAAGGAGTTGGATATCACATCTCATGTTATAGGAAGGGTCTCAGGATTCGAATGGGAAGGAGTTGGATACCACATCTCATGATAAAGGAAGGGTCTAAGGTTTGGAAGGGGAAGGATTTGGATATCACATCTCATGTTATAGGACGGTCTCAGGTTTGGTATTAGAAGCATTGAGATATCAAGTCTCATGGTATAAGAAGGGTCTCAGAATTGAAATGGTAAGGAGTTGGATATCACACCTCAAGCTATAGGAAGGGTCTCAGGATTGGAATGGGAAGGAGTTTGATATCATATCTCATGCCATAGTATGGGTCTCAGGTTTGGTAGAAGCATTGGGATATCACATCTCATGCTATCGGAAGGGTATCAGTATTGGATTTGGACGAAGTTGGATATCCCATCTCATGCTATAGGACGGGTCTCAGGTTTGTTATTAGAATCATTGAGATATCATATTGCATGCTGTAGGAAGGGTCTAAGGGTTGGAATGGGAAGGACCTGGATATCACATCTCATGCTATAGATAGGCTCTCAGGTTTGGAAAGGGAAGGAGTTGGATATCACATCTCATGTTATAGGATGGATCTCAGGTTTGGTATTAGAAGTATTGAGATATCACATCTCATGTTATCGGAAGGATCTCAGGTTTGGTATTAGAAGTATTGAGATATCACATCTCATGCTATAGGAAGGGTCTCAGGATTGGAATGGGAAGGAGTTGGATATCACATCTCATGCTAAAGGAAGGGTCTCAGGTTTGGTAGAAGCATTGAGATATCACATCTCATGCTATAGGAAGGGTCTCAGGATTGGAATGGGAAGGACTTAGATATCACATATCATGCTATAGGGAGGGTCTCAGTTTTGATATTAGAAGCATTGAGATATCACATATCATGCTATCGGAAGTGTCTCAGGATTGGAATGGGAAGGAGCTGGATATCACATCTCATGCTAAAGGAAGGGTCTCAGGTTTGGAACGGGAAGGAGTTGGATATCACATCTCATGTTATAGGAAGGGTCTCAGGTTTGGTATAAACATTGAGATATCACATCTCTGCTATCGGAAGTGTCTCAGGATTGGAATGGGAAGGAGTTGGATATCCCATCTCATGTTATAGGACGGGTCTCAGGTTTGTTATTAGAATCATTGAGATATCATATTGCATGCTGTAGGAAGGGTCTAAGGGTTGGAATGTGAAGGACTTGGATATCACATCTCATGCTATAGATAGGCTCTTAGGTTTGGAAAGGGAAGGAGTTGGATATCACATTTCATGTTAGAGGAAGAATCTCAGGTTTGGTATTAGAAGCATTGAGATATCACATCTCATGCTAGTGGAAGGGTCTCAGGATTGGAATGGGGAGGAGTTGGATATCACATCTCATGCTATAGGAAGGGTCTCAGGTTTGGTATAAGCATTGAGATATCACATCTCATGCTATAGGACGGGTCTCAGGATTGGAATGGAAGGAGTTGGATATCACATCTCATGTTATAGGAAGGATCTCAGGTTTGGTATTAGAAGCATTGAGACATCACATCTCATGCTATAGGAAGGGTCTCAGGGTTGGAATGGGAAGGAGTTGGATATCACATCTCATCCAATAGGAAGGGTCTAAGGTTTGGAATGGGAAGGAATTGGATATCACATCTCATGTTATAGGAAGGATCTCAGGTTTGGTATTAGAAGCATTGAGATATCACATCTCATGCTATAGGAAGGGTCTCAGGATTGGAATGTGAAGGATTTGGATATCACATCTCATGCTAAAGGAAGGGTCTCAGGTTTGGTAGAAGCATTGAGATATCACGTCTCTGCTATCGGAAGGGTCTCAGGATTGGATTGGGAAGGAGTTGGATATCCCTTTTCATGCTATAGGAAGGGTCTCAGGATTTGAATGGCAAGGAGTTGGATATCACATCTCATGCCATAGGAAGGGTCTCAGGTTTGGTATAAGCATTGAGATATCACATCTCTGCTATCGGAAGGGTCTCAGGATTGGATTGGGAAGGAGTTGGATATCCCTTCTCATGCTATAGGAAGTGTCTCAGGTTGGAATGGGAAGGAGTTGGATATCACATCTCATGTTATAGGAAGGGTCTCAGGATTCGAATGGGAAGGAGTTGGATACCACATCTCATGATAAAGGAAGGGTCTAAGGTTTGGAAGGGGAAGGATTTGGATATCACATCTCATGTTATAGGACGGTCTCAGGTTTGGTATTAGAAGCATTGAGATATCAAGTCTCATGGTATAAGAAGGGTCTCAGAATTGGAATGGGAAGGAGTTGGATATCACACCTCAAGCTATAGGAAGGGTCTCAGGATTGGAATGGGAAGGAGTTTGATATCATATCTCATGCCATAGTATGGGTCTCAGGTTTGGTAGAAGCATTGGGATATCACATCTCATGCTATCGGAAGGGTCTCAGGGTTGGAATGGGAAGGAGTTGGATATCACATCTCATCCAATAGGAAGGGTCTCAGGTTTGGAATGGGAAGGAATTGGATATCACATCTCATGTTATAGGAAGGATCTCAGGTTTGGTATTAGAAGCATTGAGATATCACATCTCATGCTATAGGAAGGGTCTCAGGATTGGAATGTGAAGGATTTGGATATCACATCTCATGCTAAAGGAAGGGTCTCAGGTTTGGTAGAAGCATTGAGATATCACGTCTCTGCTATCGGAAGGGTCTCAGGATTGGATTGGGAAGGAGTTGGATATCCCTTTTCATGCTATAGGAAGGGTCTCAGGATTGGAATGTGAAGGATTTGGATATCACATCTCATGCTAAAGGAAGGGTCTCAGGTTTGGTAGAAGCATTGAGATATCACGTCTCTGCTATCGGAAGGGTCTCAGGATTGGATTGGGAAGGAGTTGGATATCCCTTTTCATGCTATAGGAAGGGTCTCAGGATTTGAATGGCAAGGAGTTGGATATCACATCTCATGCCATAGGAAGGGTCTCAGGTTTGGTATAAGCATTGAGATATCACATCTCTGCTATCGGAAGGGTCTCAGGATTGGATTGGGAAGGAGTTGGATATCCCTTCTCATGCTATAGGAAGTGTCTCAGGTTGGAATGGGAAGGAGTTGGATATCACATCTCATGTTATAGGAAGGGTCTCAGGATTCGAATGGGAAGGAGTTGGATACCACATCTCATGATAAAGGAAGGGTCTAAGGTTTGGAAGGGGAAGGATTTGGATATCACATCTCATGTTATAGGACGGTCTCAGGTTTGGTATTAGAAGCATTGAGATATCAAGTCTCATGGTATAAGAAGGGTCTCAGAATTGGAATGGGAAGGAGTTGGATATCACACCTCAAGCTATAGGAAGGGTCTCAGGATTGGAATGGGAAGGAGTTTGATATCATATCTCATGCCATAGTATGGGTCTCAGGTTTGGTAGAAGCATTGGGATATCACATCTCATGCTATCGGAAGGGTATCAGTATTGGATTTGGACGAAGTTGGATATCCCATCTCATGCTATAGGAAGGATCTCAGGTTGGAATGGGAAGGAGTTGGATATCACATTTCATGTTATAGGAAGGGTCTCAGGATTGGAATGGGAAGGACTTGGATATCATATCTCATGCTATAGGACGGGTCTCAGGTTTGTTATTAGAATCATTGAGATATCATATTGCATGCTGTAGGAAGGGTCTAAGGATTGGAATGGGAAGGACTTGGATATCACATCTCATGTTATAGGAAGAGTCTCTGGTTTGGTAGAATCATTGAGATATCACATCGCATGCTGTAGGAAGGGTCAAAGGATTGGAATGGGATGGACTTGGATATCACATCTCATGCTATAGGTAGGCTCTCAGGTTTGGTATAAGCATTGAGATATCACATCTCATGCTATAGGAAGGGTCTCAGGATTGGAATGGGAAGGAATTGGATATCACATCTCATGCTATAGGAAGGGTCTCAGATTTGGTATAAGCATTGAGATATCACATCTCATGCTAAAGGAAGGGTCTCAGGATTGGAATGTGAAGGATTTGGATATCACATCTCATGCTAAAGGAAGGGTCTCAGGTTTGGTAGAAGCATTGAGATATCACGTCGCTGCTATCGGAAGGGTCTCAGGATTGGATTGGGAAGGAGTTGGATATCCCTTCTCATGCTATAGGAAGGGTCTCAGGATTTGAATGGCAAGGAGTTGGATATCACATCTCATGCCATAGGAAGGGTCTCAGGTTTGGTATAAGCATTGAGATATCACATCTCTGCTATCGGAAGGGTCTCAGGATTGGATTGGGAAGGAGTTGAATATCCCTTCTCATGCTATAGGAAGTGTCTCAGGTTGGAATGGGAAGGAGTTGGATATCACATCTCATGTTATAGGAAGGGTCTCAGGATTGGAATGGGAAGGATTTGGATATCACATCTCTTGCTATAGGAAGGGTCTCAGGATTGGAATGGGTAGGAGTTGGATATTACTTTCTTGCTCTAGGAAGGGTCTCATGTTTGGAATGGGAAGGAGTTGGATATCACATATGCTATAGTTAGTGTCTCAGGTTTGGAACGGGAAGGAGTTGGATATCACATCTCATGTTATAGGAAGGGTCTCAGGTTTGGTATAAGCATTGAGATATCACATCTCTGCTATCGAAAGCGGCTCAGGATTGGAATGGGAAGGAGTTGGATATCCCATCTCATGTTATAGGAAGAGTCTCTGGTTTGGTATTAGAATCATTGAGATATCACATCGCATGCTGTAGGAAGGGTCTAAGGATTGGAATGGGATGGACTTGGATATCACATCTCATGTTATAGGTAGGCTCTCAGGTTTGGTATAAGCATTGAGATATCACATCTCATGCTATAGGAAGGGTCTCAGGATTGGAATGGGAAGGAATTGGATATCACATCTCATGCTATAGGAAGGGTCTCAGATTTGGTATAAGCATTGAGATATCACATCTCATGCTAAAGGAAGGGTCTCAGGATTGGAATGGGAAGGAGTTGTATATGACATCTCAGGCCATAGGAAGGTTCTCAGGTTTGGTATAAGCATTGAGATATCACATCTCTGCTATCGGAAAGGTCTCAGGATTGGAATGGGAAGGAGTTGGATATCCCATCTCATGTTATAGGAAGGGTCTCAGGTTTGGTATTAGAAGCATAGAGATATCACATCTCATGCTATAGGAAGGGTCTCAGGATTGGAATGGGAAGGACTTGGATGTCACATCTCATGCTATAGGGAGGGTCTCAAGTTTGATATTAGAAGCATTGAGATAACAAATCTCATGATATCGGAAGGGTCTCAGGATTGGAATGGGAAGGAGTTGGATATCACATCTCATGATAAAGGAAGGGTCTAAGGTTTGGAAGGGGAAGGATTTGGATATCACATCTCATGTTATAGGACGGGTCTCAGGTTTGGTATTAGAAGCATTGAGATATCAAGTCTCATGGTATAAGAAGGGTCTCAGAATTGGAATGGGAAGGAGTTGGATATCACACCTCAAGCTATAGGAAGGGTCTCAGGATTGGAATGGGAAGGAGTTTGATATCACATCTCATGCCATAGTATGGGTCTCAGGTTTGGTAGAAGCATTGGGATATCACATCTCATGCTATCGGAAGGGTATCAGTATTGGATTTGGAAGAAGTTGGATATCCCATCTCATGCTATAGGAAGGGTCTCAGGTTGGAATGGGAAGGAGTTGGATATCACATTTCATGTTACAGGAAGGGTCTCAGGATTGGAATGGGAAGGACTTGGATATCATATCTCATGCTATAGGACGGGTCTCAGGTTTGTTATTAGAATCATTGAGATATCATATTGCATGCTGTAGGAAGGGTCTAAGGATTGGAATGGGAAGGACCTGGATATCACATCTCATGCTATAGATAGGCTCTCAGGTTTGGAAAGGGAAGGAGTTGGATATCACATCTCATGTTATAGGATGGATCTCAGGTTTGGTATTAGAAGTATTGAGATATCACATCTCATGTTATCGGAAGGATCTCAGGTTTGGTATTAGAAGTATTGAGATATCACATCTCATGCTATAGGAAGGGTCTCAGGATTGGAATGGGAAGGAGTTGGATATCACATCTCATGCTAAAGGAAGGGTCTCAGGTTTGGTAGAAGCATTGAGATATCACATCTCATGCTATAGGAAGGGTCTCAGGATTGGAATGGGAAGGACTTAGATATCACATATCATGCTATAGGGAGGGTCTCAGTTTTGATATTAGAAGCATTGAGATATCACATCTCATGCTATCGGAAGTGTCTCAGGATTGGAATGGGAAGGAGCTGGATATCACATCTCTTGCTATAGGAAGGGTCTCAGGATTGGAATGGGTAGGAGTTGGATATCACATCTCTTGCTATAGGAAGGGTCTCAGGATTGGAATGGGTAGGAGTTGGATATTACTTTCTTGCTATATCAAGGGTCTCATGTTTGGAATGGGAAGGAGTTGGATATCACATATGCTATAGTTAGTGTCTCAGGTTTGGAACGGGAAGGAGTTGGATATCACATCTCATGTTATAGGAAGGGTCTCAGGTTTGGTATAAGCATTGAGATATCACATCTCTGCTATCGGAAGCGGCTCAGGATTGGAATGGGAAGGAGTTGGATATCCCATCTCATGTTATAGGAAGAGTCTCTGGTTTGGTATTAGAATCATTGAGATATCACATCGCATGCTGTAGGAAGGGTCTAAGGATTGGAATGGGATGGACTTGGATATCACATCTCATGTTATAGGTAGGCTCTCAGGTTTGGTATAAGCATTGAGATATCACATCTCATGCTATAGGAAGGGTCTCAGGATTGGAATGGGAAGGAATTGGATATCACATCTCATGCTATAGGAAGGGTCTCAGATTTTGTATAAGCATTGAGATATCACATCTCATGCTAAAGGAAGGGTCTCAGGATTGGAATGGGAAGGAGTTGTATATGACATCTCAGGCCATAGGAAGGTTCTCAGGTTTGGTATAAGCATTGAGATATCACATCTCTGCTATCGGAAAGGTCTCAGGATTGGAATGGGAAGGAGTTGGATATCCCATCTCATGTTATAGGAAGGGTCTCAGGTTTGGTATTAGAAGCATAGAGATATCACATCTCATGCTATAGGAAGGGTCTCAGGATTGGAATGGGAAGGACTTGGATGTCACATCTCATGCTATAGGGAGGGTCTCAAGTTTGATATTAGAAGCATTGAGATAACAAATCTCATGATATCGGAAGGGTCTCAGGATTGGAATGGGAAGGAGTTGGATATCACATCTCATGATAAAGGAAGGGTCTAAGGTTTGGAAGGGGAAGGATTTGGATATCACATCTCATGTTATAGGACGGGTCTCAGGTTTGGTATTAGAAGCATTGAGATATCAAGTCTCATGGTATAAGAAGGGTCTCAGAATTGGAATGGGAAGGAGTTGGATATCACACCTCAAGCTATAGGAAGGGTCTCAGGATTGGAATGGGAAGGAGTTTGATATCACATCTCATGCCATAGTATGGGTCTCAGGTTTGGTAGAAGCATTGGGATATCACATCTCATGCTATCGGAAGGGTATCAGTATTGGATTTGGAAGAAGTTGGATATCCCATCTCATGCTATAGGAAGGATCTCAGGTTGGAATGGGAAGGAGTTGGATATCACATTTCATGTTATAGGAAGGGTCTCAGGATTGGAATGGGAAGGACTTGGATATCATATCTCATGCTATAGGACGGGTCTCAGGTTTGTTATTAGAATCATTGAGATATCATATTGCATGCTGTAGGAAGGGTCTAAGGATTGGAATGGGAAGGACCTGGATATCACATCTCATGCTATAGATAGGCTCTCAGGTTTGGAAAGGGAAGGAGTTGGATATCACATCTCATGTTATAGGATGGATCTCAGGTTTGGTATTAGAAGCATTGAGATATCAAGTCTCATGGTATAAGAAGGGTCTCAGAATTGGAATGGGAAGGAGTTGGATATCACACCTCAAGCTATAGGAAGGGTCTCAGGATTGGAATGGGAAGGAGTTTGATATCATATCTCATGCCATAGTATGGGTCTCAGGTTTGGTAGAAGCATTGGGATATCACATCTAATGCTATCGGAAGGGTATCAGTATTGGATTTGGACGAAGTTGGATATCCCATCTCATGCTATAGGACGGGTCTCAGGTTTGTTATTAGAATCATTGAGATATCATATTGCATGCTGTAGGAAGGGTCTAAGGGTTGGAATGGGAAGGACCTGGATATCACATCTCATGCTATAGATAGGCTCTCAGGTTTGGAAAGGGAAGGAGTTGGATATCACATCTCATGTTATAGGATGGATCTCAGGTTTGGTATTAGAAGTATTGAGATATCACATCTCATGCTATAGGAAGGGTCTCAGGATTGGAATGGGAAGGAGTTGGATATCACATCTCATGCTAAAGGAAGGGTCTCAGGTTTGGTAGAAGCATTGAGATATCACATCTCATGCTATAGGAAGGGTCTCAGGATTGGAATGGGAAGGACTTAGATATCACATATCATGCTATAGGGAGGGTCTCAGTTTTGATATTAGAAGCATTGAGATATCACATCTCATGCTATCGGAAGTGTCTCAGGATTGGAATGGGAAGGAGCTGGATATCACATCTCATGCTAAAGGAAGGGTCTCAGGTTTGGAACGGGAAGGAGTTGGATATCACATCTCATGTTATAGGAAGGGTCTCAGGTTTGGTATAAACATTGAGATATCACATCTCTGCTATCGGAAGTGTCTCAGGATTGGAATGGGAAGGAGTTGGATATCCCATCTCATGTTATAGGACGGGTCTCAGGTTTGTTATTAGAATCATTGAGATATCATATTGCATGCTGTAGGAAGGGTCTAAGGGTTGGAATGTGAAGGACTTGGATATCACATCTCATGCTATAGATAGGCTCTTAGGTTTGGAAAGGGAAGGAGTTGGATATCACATTTCATGTTAGAGGAAGAATCCCAGGTTTGGTATTAGAAGCATTGAGATATCACATCTCATGCTAGTGGAAGGGTCTCAGGATTGGAATGGGGAGGAGTTGGATATCACATCTCATGCTATAGGAAGGGTCTCAGGTTTGGTATAAGCATTGAGATATCACATCTCATGCTATAGGACGGGTCTCAGGATTGGAATGGAAGGAGTTGGATATCACATCTCATGTTATAGGAAGGATCTCAGGTTTGGTATTAGAAGCATTGAGACATCACATCTCATGCTATAGGAAGGGTCTCAGGGTTGGAATGGGAAGGAGTTGGATATCACATCTCATCCAATAGGAAGGGTCTCAGGTTTGGAATGGGAAGGAATTGGATATCACATCTCATGTTATAGGAAGGATCTCAGGTTTGGTATTAGAAGCATTGAGATATCACATCTCATGCTATAGGAAGGGTCTCAGGATTGGAATGTGAAGGATTTGGATATCACATCTCATGCTAAAGGAAGGGTCTCAGGTTTGGTAGAAGCATTGAGATATCACGTCTCTGCTATCGGAAGGGTCTCAGGATTGGATTGGGAAGGAGTTGGATATCCCTTTTCATGCTATAGGAAGGGTCTCAGGATTTGAATGGCAAGGAGTTGGATATCACATCTCATGCCATAGGAAGGGTCTCAGGTTTGGTATAAGCATTGAGATATCACATCTCTGCTATCGGAAGGGTCTCAGGATTGGATTGGGAAGGAGTTGGATATCCCTTCTCATGCTATAGGAAGTGTCTCAGGTTGGAATGGGAAGGAGTTGGATATCACATCTCATGTTATAGGAAGGGTCTCAGGATTCGAATGGGAAGGAGTTGGATACCACATCTCATGATAAAGGAAGGGTCTAAGGTTTGGAAGGGGAAGGATTTGGATATCACATCTCATGTTATAGGACGGTCTCAGGTTTGGTATTAGAAGCATTGAGATATCAAGTCTCATGGTATAAGAAGGGTCTCAGAATTGGAATGGTAAGGAGTTGGATATCACACCTCAAGCTATAGGAAGGGTCTCAGGATTGGAATGGGAAGGAGTTTGATATCATATCTCATGCCATAGTATGGGTCTCAGGTTTGGTAGAAGCATTGGGATATCACATCTCATGCTATCGGAAGGGTATCAGTATTGGATTTGGACGAAGTTGGATATCCCATCTCATGCTATAGGACGGGTCTCAGGTTTGTTATTAGAATCATTGAGATATCATATTGCATGCTGTAGGAAGGGTCTAAGGGTTGGAATGGGAAGGACCTGGATATCACATCTCATGCTATAGATAGGCTCTCAGGTTTGGAAAGGGAAGGAGTTGGATATCACATCTCATGTTATAGGATGGATCTCAGGTTTGGTATTAGAAGTATTGAGATATCACATCTCATGTTATCGGAAGGATCTCAGGTTTGGTATTAGAAGTATTGAGATATCACATCTCATGCTATAGGAAGGGTCTCAGGATTGGAATGGGAAGGAGTTGGATATCACATCTCATGCTAAAGGAAGGGTCTCAGGTTTGGTAGAAGCATTGAGATATCACATCTCATGCTATAGGAAGGGTCTCAGGATTGGAATGGGAAGGACTTAGATATCACATATCATGCTATAGGGAGGGTCTCAGTTTTGATATTAGAAGCATTGAGATATCACATATCATGCTATCGGAAGTGTCTCAGGATTGGAATGGGAAGGAGCTGGATATCACATCTCATGCTAAAGGAAGGGTCTCAGGTTTGGAACGGGAAGGAGTTGGATATCACATCTCATGTTATAGGAAGGGTCTCAGGTTTGGTATAAACATTGAGATATCACATCTCTGCTATCGGAAGTGTCTCAGGATTGGAATGGGAAGGAGTTGGATATCCCATCTCATGTTATAGGACGGGTCTCAGGTTTGTTATTAGAATCATTGAGATATCATATTGCATGCTGTAGGAAGGGTCTAAGGGTTGGAATGTGAAGGACTTGGATATCACATCTCATGATATAGATAGGCTCTTAGGTTTGGAAAGGGAAGGAGTTGGATATCACATTTCATGTTAGAGGAAGAATCTCAGGTTTGGTATTAGAAGCATTGAGATATCACATCTCATGCTAGTGGAAGGGTCTCAGGATTGGAATGGGGAGGAGTTGGATATCACATCTCATGCTATAGGAAGGGTCTCAGGTTTGGTATAAGCATTGAGATATCACATCTCATGCTATAGGACGGGTCTCAGGATTGGAATGGAAGGAGTTGGATATCACATCTCATGTTATAGGAAGGATCTCAGGTTTGGTATTAGAAGCATTGAGACATCACATCTCATGCTATAGGAAGGGTCTCAGGGTTGGAATGGGAAGGAGTTGGATATCACATCTCATCTAATAGGAAGGGTCTCAGGTTTGGAATGGGAAGGAATTGGATATCACATCTCATGTTATAGGAAGGATCTCAGGTTTGGTATTAGAAGCATTGAGATATCACATCTCATGCTATAGGAAGGGTCTCAGGATTGGAATGTGAAGGATTTGGATATCACATCTCATGCTAAAGGAAGGGTCTCAGGTTTGGTAGAAGCATTGAGATATCACGTCTCTGCTATCGGAAGGGTCTCAGGATTGGATTGGGAAGGAGTTGGATATCCCTTTTCATGCTATAGGAAGGGTCTCAGGATTTGAATGGCAAGGAGTTGGATATCACATCTCATGCCATAGGAAGGGTCTCGGGTTTGGTATAAGCATTGAGATATCACATCTCTGCTATCGGAAGGGTCTCAGGATTGGATTGGGAAGGAGTTGGATATCCCTTCTCATGCTATAGGAAGTGTCTCAGGTTGGAATGGGAAGGAGTTGGATATCACATCTCATGTTATAGGAAGGGTCTCAGGATTCGAATGGGAAGGAGTTGGATACCACATCTCATGATAAAGGAAGGGTCTAAGGTTTGGAAGGGGAAGGATTTGGATATCACATCTCATGTTATAGGACGGTCTCAGGTTTGGTATTAGAAGCATTGAGATATCAAGTCTCATGGTATAAGAAGGGTCTCAGAATTGGAATGGGAAGGAGTTGGATATCACACCTCAAGCTATAGGAAGGGTCTCAGGATTGGAATGGGAAGGAGTTTGATATCATATCTCATGCCATAGTATGGGTCTCAGGTTTGGTAGAAGCATTGGGATATCACATCTCATGCTATCGGAAGGGTATCAGTATTGGATTTGGACGAAGTTGGATATCCCATCTCATGCTATAGGAAGGGTCTCAGGTTGGAATGGGAAGGAGTTGGATATCACATTTCATGTTATAGGAAGGGTCTCAGGATTGGAATGGGAAGGACTTGGATATCATATCTCATGCTATAGGACGGGTCTCAGGTTTGTTATTAGAATCATTGAGATATCATATTGCATGCTGTAGGAAGGGTCTAAGGATTGGAATGGGAAGGACTTGGATATCACATCTCATGTTATAGGAAGAGTCTCTGGTTTGGTAGAATCATTGAGATATCACATCGCATGCTGTAGGAAGGGTCAAAGGATTGGAATGGGATGGACTTGGATATCACATCTCATGCTATAGGTAGGCTCTCAGGTTTGGTATAAGCATTGAGATATCACATCTCATGCTATAGGAAGGGTCTCAGGATTGGAATGGGAAGGAATTGGATATCACATCTCATGCTATAGGAAGGGTCTCAGATTTGGTATAAGCATTGAGATATCACATCTCATGCTAAAGGAAGGGTCTCAGGATTGGAATGTGAAGGATTTGGATATCACATCTCATGCTAAAGGAAGGGTCTCAGGTTTGGTAGAAGCATTGAGATATCACGTCGCTGCTATCGGAAGGGTCTCAGGATTGGATTGGGAAGGAGTTGGATATCCCTTCTCATGCTATAGGAAGGGTCTCAGGATTTGAATGGCAAGGAGTTGGATATCACATCTCATGCCATAGGAAGGGTCTCAGGTTTGGTATAAGCATTGAGATATCACATCTCTGCTATCGGAAGGGTCTCAGGATTGGATTGGGAAGGAGTTGAATATCCCTTCTCATGCTATAGGAAGTGTCTCAGGTTGGAATGGGAAGGAGTTGGATATCACATCTCATGGTATAGGAAGGGTCTCAGGATTGGAATGGGAAGGATTTGGATATCACATCTCTTGCTATAGGAAGGGTCTCAGGATTGGAATGGGTAGGAGTTGGATATTACTTTCTTGCTATAGGAAGGGTCTCATGTTTGGAATGGGAAGGAGTTGGATATCACATATGCTATAGTTAGTGTCTCAGGTTTGGAACGGGAAGGAGTTGGATATCACATCTCATGTTATAGGAAGGGTCTCAGGTTTGGTATAAGCATTGAGATATCACATCTCTGCTATCGGAAGCGGCTCAGGATTGGAATGGGAAGGAGTTGGATATCCCATCTCATGTTATAGGAAGAGTCTCTGGTTTGGTATTAGAATCATTGAGATATCACATCGCATGCTGTAGGAAGGGTCTAAGGATTGGAATGGGATGGACTTGGATATCACATCTCATGTTATAGGTAGGCTCTCAGGTTTGGTATAAGCATTGAGATATCACATCTCATGCTATAGGAAGGGTCTCAGGATTGGAATGGGAAGGAATTGGATATCACATCTCATGCTATAGGAAGGGTCTCAGATTTGGTATAAGCATTGAGATATCACATCTCATGCTAAAGGAAGGGTCTCAGGATTGGAATATGAAGGAGTTGTATATGACATCTCAGGCCATAGGAAGGTTCTCAGGTTTGGTATAAGCATTGAGATATCACATCTCTGCTATCGGAAAGGTCTCAGGATTGGAATGGGAAGGAGTTGGATATCCCATCTCATGTTATAGGAAGGGTCTCAGGTTTGGTATTAGAAGCATAGAGATATCACATCTCATGCTATAGGAAGGGTCTCAGGATTGGAATGGGAAGGACTTGGATGTCACATCTCATGCTATAGGGAGGGTCTCAAGTTTGATATTAGAAGCATTGAGATAACAAATCTCATGATATCGGAAGGGTCTCAGGATTGGAATGGGAAGGAGTTGGATATCACATCTCATGATAAAGGAAGGGTCTAAGGTTTGGAAGGGGAAGGATTTGGATATCACATCTCATGTTATAGGACGGGTCTCAGGTTTGGTATTAGAAGCATTGAGATATCAAGTCTCATGGTATAAGAAGGGTCTCAGAATTGGAATGGGAAGGAGTTGGATATCACACCTCAAGCTATAGGAAGGGTCTCAGGATTGGAATGGGAAGGAGTTTGATATCACATCTCATGCCATAGTATGGGTCTCAGGTTTGGTAGAAGCATTGGGATATCACATCTCATGCTATCGGAAGGGTATCAGTATTGGATTTGGAAGAAGTTGGATATCCCATCTCATGCTATAGGAAGGGTCTCAGGTTGGAATGGGAAGGAGTTGGATATCACATTTCATGTTATAGGAAGGGTCTCAGGATTGGAATGGGAAGGACTTGGATATCATATCTCATGCTATAGGACGGGTCTCAGGTTTGTTATTAGAATCATTGAGATATCATATTGCATGCTGTAGGAAGGGTCTAAGGATTGGAATGGGAAGGACCTGGATATCACATCTCATGCTATAGATAGGCTCTCAGGTTTGGAAAGGGAAGGAGTTGGATATCACATCTCATGTTATAGGATGGATCTCAGGTTTGGTATTAGAAGTATTGAGATATCACATCTCATGTTATCGGAAGGATCTCAGGTTTGGTATTAGAAGTATTGAGATATCACATCTCATGATATAGGAAGGGTCTCAGGATTGGAATGGGAAGGAGTTGGATATCACATCTCATGCTAAAGGAAGGGTCTCAGGTTTGGTAGAAGCATTGAGATATCACATCTCATGCTATAGGAAGGGTCTCAGGATTGGAATGGGAAGGACTTAGATATCACATATCATGCTATAGGGAGGGTCTCAGTTTTGATATTAGAAGCATTGAGATATCACATCTCATGCTATCGGAAGTGTCTCAGGATTGGAATGGGAAGGAGCTGGATATCACATCTCATGCTAAAGGAAGGGTCTCAGGTTTGGAACGGGAAGGAGTTGGATATCACATCTCATGTTATAGGAAGGGTCTCAGGTTTGGTATAAACATTGAGATATCACATCTCTGCTATCGGAAGTGTCTCAGGATTGGAATGGGAAGGAGTTGGATATCCCATCTCATGTTATAGGACGGGTCTCAGGTTTGTTATTAGAATCATTGAGATATCATATTGCATGCTGTAGGAAGGGTCTAAGGGTTGGAATGTGAAGGACTTGGATATCACATCTCATGCTATAGATAGGCTCTTAGGTTTGGAAAGGGAAGGAGTTGGATATCACATTTCATGTTAGAGGAAGAATCTCAGGTTTGGTATTAGAAGCATTGAGATATCACATCTCATGCTAGTGGAAGGGTCTCAGGATTGGAATGGGGAGGAGTTGGATATCACATCTCATGCTATAGGAAGGGTCTCAGGTTTGGTATAAGCATTGAGATATCACATCTCATGCTATAGGACGGGTCTCAGGATTGGAATGGAAGGAGTTGGATATCACATCTCATGTTATAGGAAGGATCTCAGGTTTGGTATTAGAAGCATTGAGACATCACATCTCATGCTATAGGAAGGGTCTCAGGGTTGGAATGGGAAGGAGTTGGATATCACATCTCATCCAATAGGAAGGGTCTCAGGTTTGGAATGGGAAGGAATTGGATATCACATCTCATGTTATAGGAAGGATCTCAGGTTTGGTATTAGAAGCATTGAGATATCACATCTCATGCTATAGGAAGGGTCTCAGGATTGGAATGTGAAGGATTTGGATATCACATCTCATGCTAAAGGAAGGGTCTCAGGTTTGGTAGAAGCATTGAGATATCACGTCTCTGCTATCGGAAGGGTCTCAGGATTGGATTGGGAAGGAGTTGGATATCCCTTTTCATGCTATAGGAAGGGTCTCAGGATTTGAATGGCAAGGAGTTGGATATCACATCTCATGCCATAGGAAGGGTCTCAGGTTTGGTATAAGCATTGAGATATCACATCTCTGCTATCGGAAGGGTCTCAGGATTGGATTGGGAAGGAGTTGGATATCCCTTCTCATGCTATAGGAAGTGTCTCAGGTTGGAATGGGAAGGAGTTGGATATCACATCTCATGTTATAGGAAGGGTCTCAGGATTCGAATGGGAAGGAGTTGGATACCACATCTCATGATAAAGGAAGGGTCTAAGGTTTGGAAGGGGAAGGATTTGGATATCACATCTCATGTTATAGGACGGTCTCAGGTTTGGTATTAGAAGCATTGAGATATCAAGTCTCATGGTATAAGAAGGGTCTCAGAATTGGAATGGGAAGGAGTTGGATATCACACCTCAAGCTATAGGAAGGGTCTCAGGGTTGGAATGGGAAGGAGTTGGATATCACATCTCATCCAATAGGAAGGGTCTCAGGTTTGGAATGGGAAGGAATTGGATATCACATCTCATGTTATAGGAAGGATCTCAGGTTTCGTATTAGAAGCATTGAGATATCACATCTCATGCTATAGGAAGGGTCTCAGGATTGGAATGTGAAGGATTTGGATATCACATCTCATGCTAAAGGAAGGGTCTCAGGTTTGGTAGAAGCATTGAGATATCACGTCTCTGCTTTCGGAAGGGTCTCAGGATTGGATTGGGAAGGAGTTGGATATCCCTTCTCATGCTATAGGAAGGGTCTCAGGATTTGAATGGCAAGGAGTTGGATTTCACATCTCATGCCATAGGAAGGGTCTCAGGTTTGGTATAAGCATTGAGATATCACATCTCTGCTATCAGAACGGTCTCAGGATTGGATTGGGAAGGAGTTGGATATCCCTTCTCATGCTATAGGAAGTGTCTCAGGTTGGAATGGGAAGGAGTTGGATATCACATCTCATGTTATAGGAAGGGTCTCAGGATTGGAATGGGAAGGATTTGGATATCACATCTCTTGCTATAGGAAGGGTCTCAGGATTGGAATGGGTAGGAGTTGGATATTACTTTCTTGCTATAGGAAGGGTCTCATGTTTGGAATGGGAAGGAGGTGGGTATCACATATGCTATAGTTAGTGTCTCAGGTTTGGAACGGGAAGGAGTTGGATATCACATCTCATGTTATAGGAAGGGTCTCAGGTTTGGTATAAGCATTGAGATATCACATCTCTGCTATCGGAAGCGGCTCAGGATTGGAATGGGAAGGAGTTGGATATCCCATCTCATGTTATAGGAAGAGTCTCTGGTTTGGTATTAGAATCATTGAGATATCACATCGCATGCTGTAGGAAGGGTCTAAGGATTGGAATGGGATGGACTTGGATATCACATCTCATGTTATAGGTAGGCTCTCAGGTCTGGTATAAGCATTGAGATATCACATCTCATGCTATAGGAAGGGTCTCAGATTTGGTATAAGCATTGAGATATCACATCTCATGCTAAAGGAAGGGTCTCAGGATTGGAATGGGAAGGAGTTGTATATGACATCTCAGGCCATAGGAAGGTTCTCAGGTTTGGTAAAAGCATTGAGATATCACATCTCTGCTATCGGAAAGGTCTCAGGATTGGAATGGGAAGGAGTTGGATATCCCATCTCATGTTATAGGAAGGGTCTCAGGTTTGGTATTAGAAGAATAGAGATATCACATCTCATGCTATAGGAAGGGTCTCAGGATTGGAATGGGAAGGACTTGGATGTCACATCTCATGCTATAGGGAGGGTCTCAAGTTTGATATTAGAAGCATTGAGATAACAAATCTCATGATATCGGAAGGGTCTCAGGATTGGAATGGGAAGGAGTTGGATATCACATCTCATGATAAAGGAAGGGTCTAAGGTTTGGAAGGGGAAGGATTTGGATATCACATCTCATGTTATAGGACGGGTCTCAGGTTTGGTATTAGAAGCATTGAGATATCAAGTCTCATGGTATAAGAAGGGTCTCAGAATTGGAATGGGAAGGAGTTGGATATCACACCTCAAGCTATACGAAGGGTCTCAGGATTGGAATGGGAAGGAGTTTGATATCACATCTCATGCCAGAGTATGGGTCTCAGGTTTGGTAGAAGCATTGGGATATCACATCTCATGCTATCGGAAGGGTATCAGTATTGGATTTGGAAGAAGTTGGATATCCCATCTCATGCTATAGGAAGGGTCTCAGGTTGGAATGGGAAGGAGTTGGATATCACATTTCATGTTATAGGAAGGGTCTCAGGATTGGAATGGGAAGTACTTGGATATCATATCTCATGCAATAGGGCGGGTCTCAGGTTTGTTATTAGAATCATTGAGATATCATATTGCATGCTGTAGGAAGGGTCTAAGGATTGGAATGGGAAGGACCTGGATATCACATCTCATGCTATAGATAGGCTCTTAGGTTTGGAAAGGGAAGGAGTTGGATATCACATCTCATGTTATAGGATGGATCTCAGGTTTGGTATTAGAAGTATTGAGATATCACATCTCATGTTATCGGAAGGATCTCAGGTTTGGTATTAGAAGTATTGAGACCCTTCCGATAGCAGAGACGTGATATCTCAATGCTTCTACCAAACCTGAGACCCTTCCTTTAGCATGAGATGTGATATCCAAATCCTTCACATTCCAATCCTGAGACCCTTCCTATAGCATGAGATGTGATATCTCAATGCTTCTAATACCAAACCTGAGATCCTTCCTATAACATGAGATGTGATATCCAATTCCTTCCCATTCCAAACCTGAGACCCTTCCTATTGGATGAGATGTGATATCCAACTCCTTCCCATTCCAACCCTGAGACCCTTCCTATAGCATGAGATGTGATGTCTCAATGCTTCTAATACCAAACCTGAGATCCTTCCTATAACATGAGATGTGATATCCAACTCCTTCCATTCCAATCCTGAGACCCGTCCTATAGCATGAGATGTGATATCCAAGTCCTTCCCATTCCAATCCTTAGACCCTTCCTACAGCATGCAATATGATATCTCAATGATTCTAATAACAAACCTGAGACCCGTCCTATAGCATGAGATATGATATCCAAGTCCTTCCCATTCCAATCCTGAGACCCTTCCTATAACATGAAATGTGATATCCAACTCCTTCCCATTCCAACCTGAGACCCTTCCTATAGCATGAGATGGGATATCCAACTTCGTCCAAATCCAATACTGATACCCTTCCGATAGCATGAGATGTGATATCCCAATGCTTCTACCAAACCTGAGACCCATACTATGGCATGAGATATGATATCAAACTCCTTCCCATTCCAATCCTGAGACCCTTCCTATAGCTTGAGATGTGATGTCTCAATGCTTCTAATACCAAACCTGAGATCCTTCCTATAACATGAGATGTGATATCCAACTCCTTCCATTCCAATCCTGAGACCCGTCCTATAGCATGAGATGTGATATCTCAATGCTTATACCAAACCTGAGACCCTTCCTATAGCATGAGATGTGATATCCAACTACTTCCCATTCCAATCCTGAGACCCTTCCTATAGCATGAGATGTGATATCTCAATGCTTCTAATACCAAACCTGAGATCCTTCCTCTAACATGAAATGTGATATCGAACTCCTTCCCTTTCCAAACCTGAGAGCCTACCTATAGCATGAGATGTGATATCCAAGTCCTTCCCATTCCAATCCTTAGACCCTTCCTACAGCATGCAATATGATATCTCAATGATTCAAATAACAAACCTGAGACCCGTCCTATAGCATGAGATATGATATCCAAGTCCTTCCCATTCCAATCCTGAGACCCTTCCTATAACATGAAATGTGATATCCAACTCCTTCCCATTCCAACCTGAGACCCTTCCTATAGCATGAGATGGGATATCCAACTTCGTCCAAATCCAATACTGATACCCTTCCGATAGCATGAGATGTGATATCCCAATGCTTCTACCAAACCTGAGACCCATACTATGGCATGAGATATGATATCAAACTCCTTCCCATTCCAATTCTGAGACCCTTCTTATACCATGAGACTTGATATCTCAATGCTTCTAATACCAAACCTGAGACCGTCCTATAACATGAGATGTGATATCCAAATCCTTCCCCTTCCAAACCTTAGACCCTTCCTTTATCATGAGATGTGGTATCCAACTCCTTCCCATTCGAATCCTGAGACCCTTCCTATAACATGAGATGTGATATCCAACTCCTTCCCATTCCAACCTGAGACACTTCCTATAGCATGAGAAGGGATATCCAACTCCTTCCCAATCCAATCCTGAGACCCTTCCGATAGCAGAGATGTGATATCTCAATGCTTATACCAAACCTGAGACCCTTCCTATGGCATGAGATGTGATATCCAACTCCTTGCCATTCAAATCCTGAGACCCTTCCTATAGCATGAAAAGGGATATCCAACTCCTTCCCAATCCAATCCTGAGACCCTTCCGATAGCAGAGACGTGATATCTCAATGCTTCTACCAAACCTGAGACCCTTCCTTTAGCATGAGATGTGATATCCAAATCCTTCACATTCCAATCCTGAGACCCTTCCTATAGCATGAGATGTGATATCTCAATGCTTCTAATACCAAACCTGAGATCCTTCCTATAACATGAGATGTGATATCCAATTCCTTCCCATTCCAAACCTGAGACCCTTCCTATTGGATGAGATGTGATATCCAACTCCTTCCCATTCCAACCCTGAGACCCTTCCTATAGCATGAGATGTGATGTCTCAATGCTTCTAATACCAAACCTGAGATCCTTCCTATAACATGAGATGTGATATCCAACTCCTTCCATTCCAATCCTGAGACCCGTCCTATAGCATGAGATGTGAGATCTCAATGCTTATACCAAACCTGAGACCCTTCCTATAGCATGAGATGTGATATCCAACTCCTCCCCATTCCAATCCTGAGACCCTTCCACTAGCATGAGATGTGATATCTCAATGCTTCTAATACCAAACCTGAGATTCTTCCTCTAACATGAAATGTGATATCCAACTCCTTCCCTTTCCAAACCTAAGAGCCTATCTATAGCATGAGATGTGATATCCAAGTCCTTCACATTCCAACCCTTAGACCCTTCCTACAGCATGCAATATGATATCTCAATGATTCTAATAACAAACCTGAGACCCGTCCTATAACATGAGATGGGATATCCAACTCCTTCCCATTCCAATCCTGAGACACTTCCGATAGCAGAGATGTGATATCTCAATGTTTATACCAAACCTGAGACCCTTCCTATAACATGAGATGTGATATCCAACTCCTTCCCGTTCCAAACCTGAGACCCTTCCTTTAGCATGAGATGTGATATCCAGCTCCTTCCCATTCCAATCCTGAGACACTTCCGATAGCATGAGATGTGATATCTCAATGCTTCTAATATCAAAACTGAGACCCTCCCTATAGCATGATATGTGATATCTAAGTCCTTCCCATTCCAATCCTGAGACCCTTCCTATAGCATGAGATGTGATATCTCAATGCTTCTACCAAACCTGAGACCCTTCCTTTAGCATGAGATGTGATATCCAACTCCTCCCCATTCCAATCCTGAGACCCTTCCTATAGCATGAGATGTGATATCTCAATACTTCTAATACCAAACCTGAGATCCTTCCGATAACATGAGATGTGATATCTCAATACTTCTAATACCAAACCTGAGATGCATCCTATAACATGAGATGTGATATCCAACTCCTTCCCTTTCCAAACCTGAGAGCCTATCTATAGCATGAGATGTGATATCCAGGTCCTTCCCATTCCAATCCTTAGACCCTTCCTACAGCATGCAATATGATATCTCAATGATTCTAATAACAAACCTGAGACATGTCCTATAGCATGAGATATGATATCCATGTCCTTCCCATTCCAATCCTGAGACCCTTCCTATAACATTAAATGTGATATCCAACTCCTTCCCATTCCAACCTGAGACCCTTCCTATAGCATGAGATGGGATATCCAACTTCTTCCAAATCCAATACTGATACCCTCCCGATAGCATGAGATGTGATATCCCAATGCTTCTACCAAACCTGAGACCCATACTATGGCATGAGATGTGATATCAAACTCCTTCCCATTCCAATCCTGAGACCCTTCCTATAGCTTGAGGTGTGATATCCAACTCCTTCCCATTCCAATTCTGAGACCCTTCTTATACCATGAGACTTGATATCTCAATGCTTCTAATACCAAACCTGAGACCCGTCCTATAACATGAGATGTGATATCCAAATCCTTCCCCTTCCAAACCTTAGACCCTTCCTTTATCATGAGATGTGATATCCAACTCCTTCCCATTCCAATCCTGAGACCCTTCCGATATCATGAGATTTGTTATCTCAATGCTTCTAATATCAAACTAGAGACCCTCCCTATAGCATGAGATGTGACATCCAAGTCCTTCCCATTCCAATCCTGAGACCATTCCTATAGCATGAGATGTGATATCTCTATGCTTCTAATACCAAACCTGAGACCCTTCCTATAACATGAGATGGGATATCCAACTCCTTCCCATTCCAATCCTGAGACCTTTCCGATAGCAGAGATGTGATATCTCAATGCTTATACCAAACCTGAGAACCTTCCTATGGCCTGAGATGTCATATACAACTCCTTCCCATTCCAATCCTGAGACCCTTCCTTTAGCATGAGATGTGATATCTCAATGCTTATACCAAATCTGAGACCCTTCCTATAGCATGAGATGTGATATCCAATTCCTTCCCATTCCAATCCTGAGACCCTTCCTATAGCATGAGATGTGATATCTCAATGCTTATACCAAACCTGAGAGCCTACCTATAACATGAGATGTGATATCCAAGTCCATCCTATTCCAATCCTTAGACCCTTCCTACAGCATGCGATGTGATATCTCAATGATTCTAATACCAAACCAGAGACTCTTCCTATAACATGAGATGGGATATCCAACTCCTTCCCATTCCAATCCTGAGCCGCTTCCGATAGCAGAGATGTGATATCTCAATGCTTATACCAAACCTGAGACCCTTCCTATAACATGAGATGTGATATCCAACTCCTTCCCGTTCCAAACCTGAGACACTAACTATAGCATATGTGATATCCAACTCCTTCCCATTCCAAACATGAGACCCTTCCTATAGCAAGAAAGTAATATCCAACTCCTACCCATTCCAATCCTGAGACCCTTCCTATAGCAAGAGATGTGATATCCAAATCCTTCCCATTCCAATCCTGAGACCCTTCCTATAATATGAGATGTGATATCCAACTCCTTCCCATTCCAACCTGAGACACTTCCTATAGCATGAGAAGGGATATTCAACTCCTTCCCAATCAAATCCTGAGACCCTTCCGATAGCAGAGATGTGATATCTCAATGCTTATACCAAACCTGAGACCCTTCCTATGGCTTGAGATGTGATATCCAACTCCTTGCCATTCAAATCCTGAGACCCTTCCTATAGCATGAGAAGGGATATCCAACTCCTTCCCAATCCAATCCTGAGACCCTTCCGATAGCAGCGACGTGATATCTCAATGCTTCTACCAAACCTGAGACCCTTCCTTTAGCATGAGATGTGATATCTCAATGCTTATACCAAATCTGAGACCCTTCCTATAGCATGAGATGTGATATCCAATTCCTTCCCATTCCAATCCTGAGACCCTTCCTATAGCATGAGATGTGATATCTCAATGCTTATACCAAACCTGAGAGCCTACCTATAGCATGAGATGTGATATCCAAGTCCATCCCATTCCAATCCTTTGACCCTTCCTACAGCATGCGATGTGATATCTCAATGATTCTACCAAACCAGAGACTCTTCCTATAACATGAGATGGGATATCCAACTCCTTCCCATTCCAATCCTGAGCCGCTTCCGATAGCAGAGATGTGATATCTCAATGCTTATACCAAACCTGAGACCCTTCCTATAACATGAGATGTGATATCCAACTCCTTCCCGTTCCAAACCTGAGACACTAACTATAGCATATGTGATATCCAACTCCTTCCCATTCCAAACATGAGACCCTTCCTATAGCAAGAAAGTAATATCCAACTCCTACCCATTCAAATCCTGAGACCCTTCCTATAGCAAGAGATGTGATATCCAAATCCTTCCCATTCCAATCCTGAGACCCTTCCTATAACATGAGATGTGATATCCAACTCCTTCCCATTCCAACCTGAGACACTTCCTATAGCATAAGAAGGGATATCCAACTCCTTCCCAATCCAATCCTGAGACCTTTCCGATAGCAGAGATGTGATATCTCAATGCTTACACCAAACCTGAGACCCTTCCTATGGCATGAGATGTGATATCCAACTCCTTCCCAATCCAATCCTGAGACCCTTCCGATAGCAGAGACGTGATATCTCAATGCTTCTACCAAACCTGAGACCCTTCCTTTAGCATGAGATGTGATATCCAAATCCTTCACATTCCAATCCTGAGACCCTTCCTATAGCATGAGATGTGATATCTCAATGCTTCTAATACCAAACCTGAGATCCTTCCTATAACATGAGATGTGATATCCAATTCCTTCCCATTCCAAACCTGAGACCCTTCCTATTGGATGAGATGTGATATCCAACTCCTTCCCATTCCAACCCTGAGACCCTTCCTATAGCATGAGATGTGATGTCTCAATGCTTCTAATACCAAACCTGAGATCCTTCCTACAACATGAGATGTGATATCCAACTCCTTCCATTCCAATCCTGAGACCCGTCCTATAGCATGAGATGTGATATCTCAATGCTTATACCAAACCTGAGACCCTTCCTATAGCATGAGATGTGATATCCAACTGCTTCCCATTCCAATCCTGAGACCCTTCCTATAGCATGAGATGTGATATCTCAATGCTTCTAATACCAAACCTGAGATCCTTCCTCTAACATGAAATGTGATATCCAACTCCTTCCCTTTCCAAACCTAAGAGCCTATCTATAGCATGAGATGTGATATCCAAGTCCTTCCCATTCCAACCCTTAGACCCTTCCTACAGCATGCAATATGATATCTCAATGATTCTAATAACAAACCTGAGACCCGTCCTATAACATGAGATGGGATATCCAACTCCTTCCCATTCCAATCCTGAGACACTTCCGATAGCAGAGATGTGATATCTCAATGCTTATACCAAACCTGAGACCCTTCCTATAACATGAGATGTGATATCCAAAACCTTCCCGTTCCAAACCTGAAACCCTTCCTTTAGCATGAGATGTGATATCCAGCACCTTCCCATTCCAATCCTGAGACACTTCCTATAGCATGAGATGTGATATCTCAATGCTTCTAATATCAAAACTGAGACCCTCCCTATAGCATGATATGTGATATCTAAGTCCTTCCCATTCCAATCCTGAGACCCTCCCTATAGCATGAGATGTGATATCCAACTCCTTCCCATTCCAATCCTGAGACCCTTCCTATAGCATGAGATATGATATCTCAATACTTCTAATACCAAACCTGAGATCCTTCCGATAACATGAGATGTGATATCTCAATACTTCTAATACCAAACCTGAGATGCATCCTATAACATGAGATGTGATATCCAACTCCTTCCCTTTCCAAACCTGAGAGCCTATCTATAGCATGAGATGTGATATCCAGGTCCTTCCAATTCCAATCCTTAGACCCTTCCTACAGCATGCAATATGATATCTCAATGATTCTAATAACAAACCTGAGACCTGTCCTATAGCATGAGATATGATATCCAAGTCCTTCCCATTCCAATCCTGAGACCCTTCCTATAACATTAAATGTGATATCCAACTCCTTCCCATTCCAACCTGAGACCCTTCCTATAGCATGAGATGGGATATCCAACTTCTTCCAAATCCAATACTGATACCCTTCCAATAGCATGAGATGTGATATCCCAATGCTTCTACCAAACCTGAGACCCATACTATGGCATGAGATGTGATATCAAACTCCTTCCCATTCCAATCCTGAGACCCTTCCTATAGCTTGAGGTGTGATATCCAACTCCTTCCCATTCCAATTCTGAGACCCTTCTTATACCATGAGACTTGATATCTCAATGCTTCTAATACCAAACCTGAGACCCGTCCTATAACATGAGATGTGATATCCAAATCCTTCCCCTTCCAAACCTTAGACCCTTCCTTTATCATGAGATGTGATATCCAACTCCTTCCCATTCCAATCCTGAGACCCTTACGATATCATGAGATTTGTTATCTCAATGCTTCTAATATCAAACTTGAGACCCTCCCTATAGCATGAGATGTGACATCCAAGTCCTTCCCATTCCAATCCTGAGACCCTTCCTATAGCATGAGATGTGATATCTCTATGCTTCTAATACCAAACCTGAGACCCTTCCTATAACATGAGATGGGATATCCAACTCCTTCCCATTCCAATCCTGAGACCTTTCCGATAGCAGAGATGTGATATCTCAATGCTTATACCAAACCTGAGAACCTTCCTATGGCCTGAGATGTCATATACAACTCCTTCCCATTCCAATCCTGAGACCCTTCCTTTAGCATGAGATGTGATATCTCAATGCTTATACCAAATCTGAGACCCTTCCTATAGCATGAGATGTGATATCCAATTCCTTCCCATTCCAATCCTGAGACCCTTCCTATAGCATGAGATGTGATATCTCAATGCTTATACCAAACCTGAGAGCCTACCTATAACATGAGATGTGATATCCAAGTCCATCCTATTCCAATCCTTAGACCCTTCCTACAGCATGCGATGTGATATCTCAATGATTCTAATACCAAACCAGAGACTCTTCCTATAACATGAGATGGGATATCCAACTCCTTCCCATTCCAATCCTGAGCCGCTTCCGATAGCAGAGATGTGATATCTCAATGCTTATACCAAACCTGAGACCCTTCCTATAACATGAGATGTGATATCCAACTCCTTCCCGTTCCAAACCTGAGACACTAACTATAGCATATGTGATATCCAACTCCTTCCCATTCCAAACATGAGACCCTTCCTATAGCAAGAAAGTAATATCCAACTCCTACCCATTCCAATCCTGAGACCCTTCCTATAGCAAGAGATGTGATATCCAAATCCTTCCCATTCCAATCCTGAGACCCTTCCTATAATATGAGATGTGATATCCAACTCCTTCCCATTCCAACCTGAGACACTTCCTATAGCATGAGAAGGGATATTCAACTCCTTCCCAATCAAATCCTGAGACCCTTCCGATAGCAGAGATGTGATATCTCAATGCTTATACCAAACCTGAGACCCTTCCTATGGCATGAGATGTGATATCCAACTCCTTGCCATTCAAATCCTGAGACCCTTCCTATAGCATGAGAAGGGATATCCAACTCCTTCCCAATCCAATCCTGAGACCCTTCCGATAGCAGCGACGTGATATCTCAATGCTTCTACCAAACCTGAGACCCTTCCTTTAGCATGAGATGTGATATCCAAATCCTTCACATTCCAATCCTGAGACCCTTCCTTTAGCATGAGATGTGATATCTCAATGCTTATACCAAATCTGAGACCCTTCCTATAGCATGAGATGTGATATCCAATTCCTTCCCATTCCAATCCTGAGACCCTTCCTATAGCATGAGATGTGATATCTCAATGCTTATACCAAACCTGAGAGCCTACCTATAGCATGAGATGTGATATCCAAGTCCATCCCATTCCAATCCTTTGACCCTTCCTACAGCATGCGATGTGATATCTCAATGATTCTACCAAACCAGAGACTCTTCCTATAACATGAGATGGGATATCCAACTCCTTCCCATTCCAATCCTGAGCCGCTTCCGATAGCAGAGATGTGATATCTCAATGCTTATACCAAACCTGAGACCCTTCCTATAACATGAGATGTGATATCCAACTCCTTCCCGTTCCAAACCTGAGACACTAACTATAGCATATGTGATATCCAACTCCTTCCCATTCCAAACATGAGACCCTTCCTATAGCAAGAAAGTAATATCCAACTCCTACCCATTCAAATCCTGAGACCCTTCCTATATCAAGAGATGTGATATCCAAATCCTTCCCATTCCAATCCTGAGACCCTTCCTATAACATGAGATGTGATATCCAACTCCTTCCCATTCCAACCTGAGACACTTCCTATAGCATAAGAAGGGATATCCAACTCCTTCCCAATCCAATCCTGAGACCTTTCCGATAGCAGAGATGTGATATCTCAATGCTTATACCAAACCTGAGACCCTTCCTATGGCATGAGATGTGATATCCAACTCCTTCCCAATCCAATCCTGAGACCCTTCCGATAGCAGAGACGTGATATCTCAATGCTTCTACCAAACCTGAGACCCTTCCTTTAGCATGAGATGTGATATCCAAATCCTTCACATTCCAATCCTGAGACCCTTCCTATAGCATGAGATGTGATATCTCAATGCTTCTAATACCAAACCTGAGATCCTTCCTATAACATGAGATGTGATATCCAATTCCTTCCCATTCCAAACCTGAGACCCTTCCTATTGGATGAGATGTGATATCCAACTCCTTCCCATTCCAACCCTGAGACCCTTCCTATAGCATGAGATGTGATGTCTCAATGCTTCTAATACCAAACCTGAGATCCTTCCTACAACATGAGATGTGATATCCAACTCCTTCCATTCCAATCCTGAGACCCGTCCTATAGCATGAGATGTGATATCTCAATGCTTATACCAAACCTGAGACCCTTCCTATAGCATGAGATGTGATATCCAACTGCTTCCCATTCCAATCCTGAGACCCTTCCTATAGCATGAGATGTGATATCTCAATGCTTCTAATACCAAACCTGAGATCCTTCCTCTAACATGAAATGTGATATCCAACTCCTTCCCTTTCCAAACCTAAGAGCCTATCTATAGCATGAGATGTGATATCCAAGTCCTTCCCATTCCAACCCTTAGACCCTTCCTACAGCATGCAATATGATATCTCAATGATTCTAATAACAAACCTGAGACCCGTCCTATAACATGAGATGGGATATCCAACTCCTTCCCATTCCAATCCTGAGACACTTCCGATAGCAGAGATGTGATATCTCAATGCTTATACCAAACCTGAGACCCTTCCTATAACATGAGATGTGATATCCAAAACCTTCCCGTTCCAAACCTGAAACCCTTCCTTTAGCATGAGATGTGATATCCAGCACCTTCCCATTCCAATCCTGAGACACTTCCTATAGCATGAGATGTGATATCTCAATGCTTCTAATATCAAAACTGAGACCCTCCCTATAGCATGATATGTGATATCTAAGTCCTTCCCATTCCAATCCTGAGACCCTCCCTATAGCATGAGATGTGATATCCAACTCCTTCCCATTCCAATCCTGAGACCCTTCCTATAGCATGAGATATGATATCTCAATACTTCTAATACCAAACGTGAGATCCTTCCGATAACATGAGATGTGATATCCAAATCCTTCCCCTTCCAATCCTGAGACCCTCCCTTTAGCATGAGATGTGATATCCAACTCCTTCCTATTCCAATCCTGAGACTCTTCTGATAGCATGAGATGTGATATCTCAATGCTTCTAATACCAAACCTGAGATCCTTCCGATAGCATGAGATGTGATATCTCAATGCTTCTAATACCAAACCTGAGATCCTTCCTATAACATGAGATGTGATATCCAAATCCTTCCCCTTCCAAACCTGAGACCCTCCCTTTAGCATGAGATGTGATATCCAACTCCTTCCCATTCCATTCCTGAGACCCTTCTGATAGCATGAGATGTGATATCTCAATGCCTCTAATACCAAACCTGAGATCCTACCTCTAACATGAAATGTGATATCCAACTATTTCCCCTTCCAATCCTGAGACCCTTCCGATATCATGAGATGTGATATCTCAAAGCTTCTAATATCAAACTTGAGACCCTCCCTATAGCATGAGATGTGATATCCAAGTCCTTCCCATTCCAATCCTGAGACCCTTCCTATAGCTTGAGGTGTGATATCCAACTCCTTCCCATTCCAATTCTGAGACCCTTCTTATACCATGAGACTTGATATCTCAATGCTTCTAATACCAAACCTGAGACCCGTCCTATAACATGAGATGTGATATCCAAATCCTTCCCCTTCCAAACCTTAGACCCTTCCTTTATCATGAGATGTGATATCCAACTCCTTCCCATTCCAATCCTGAGACCCTTCCGATATCATGAGATTTGTTATCTCAATGCTTCTAATATCAAACTTGAGACCCTCCCTATAGCATGAGATGTGACATCCAAGTCCTTCCCATTCCAATCCTGAGACCCTTCCTATAACATGAGATGTGATATCCAACTCCTTCCCATTCCAACCTGAGACACTTCCTATAGCATGAGAAGGGATATCTAACTCCTTCCCAATCCAATCCTGAGACCCTTCCGATAGCAGAGATGTGATATCTGAATGCTTATACCAAACCTGAGACCCTTCCTATGGCATGAGATGTGATATCCAACTCCTTGCCATTCAAATCCTGAGACCCTTCCTATAGCATGAGATGTGATATCTCAATGCTTATACCAAACCTGAGAACCTTCCTATGGCCTGAGATGTCATATACAACTCCTTCCCATTCCAATCCTGAGACCCTTCCTTTAGCATGAGATGTGATATCTCAATGCTTATACCAAATCTGAGACCCTTCCTATAGCATGAGATGTGATATCCAATTCCTTCCCATTCCAATCCTGAGACCCTTCCTATAGCATGAGATGTGATATCTCAATGCTTATACCAAACCTGAGAGCCTACCTATAGCATGAGATGTGATATCCAAGTCCATCCCATTCCAATCCTTAGACCCTTCCTACAGCATGCAATGTGATATCTCAATGATTCTAATACCAAACCAGAGACTCTTCCTATAACATGAGATGGGATATCCAACTCCTTCCCATTCCAATCCTGAGCCGCTTCCGATAGCAGAGATGTGATATCTCAATGCTTATACCAAACCTGAGACCCTTCCTATAACATGAGATGTGATATCCAACTCCTTCCCGTTCCAAACCTGAGACACTAACTATAGCATATGTGATATCCAACTCCTTCCCATTCCAAACATGAGACACTTCCTATAGCAAGAAAGTAATATCCAACTCCTACCCATTCCAATCCTGAGACCCTTCCTATAGCAAGAGATGTGATATCCAAATCCTTCCCATTCCAATCCTGAGACCCTTCCTATAACATGAGATGTGATATCCAACTCCTTCCCATTCCAACCTGAGACACTTCCTATAGCATGAGAAGGGATATCCAACTCCTTCCCAATCCAATCCTGAGACCCTTCCGATAGCAGAGATGTGATATCTCAATGCTTATACTAAACCTGAGACCCTTCCTATGGCATGAGATGTGATATCCAACTCCTTCCCAATCCAATCCTGAGACCCTTCCGATAGCAGAGACGTGATATCTCAATGCTTCTACCAAACCTGAGACCCTTCCTTTAGCATGAGATGTGATATTCAAATCCTTCACATTCCAATCCTGAGACCCTTCCTATAGCATGAGATGTGATATCTCAATGCTTCTAATACCAAACCTGAGATCCTTCCTATAACATGAGATGTGATATCCAATTCCTTCCCATTCCAAACCTGAGACCCTTCCTATTGGATGCGATGTGATATCCAACTCCTTCCCATTCCAACCCTGAGACCCTTCCTATAGCATGAGATGTGATGTCTCAATGCTTCTAATACCAAACCTGAGATCCTTCCTATAACATGAGATGTGATATCCAACTCCTTCCATTCCAATCCTGAGACCCGCCCTATAGCATGAGATGTGATATCTCAATGCTTATACCAAACCTGAGACCCTTCCTATAGCATGAGATGTGATATCCAACTGCTTCCCATTCCAATCCTGAGACCCTTCCTATAGCATGAGATGTGATATCTCAATGATTCTAATAACAAACCTGAGACCCGTCCTATAACATGAGATGGGATATCCAACTCCTTCCCATTCCAACCCTTAGACCCTTCCTACAGCATGCAATATGGTATCTCAATGATTCTAATAACAAACCTGAGACCCGTCCTATAACATGAGATGGGATATCCAACTCCTTCCCATTCCAATCCTGAGACACTTCCGATAGCAGAGATGTGATATCTCAATGCTTATACCAAACCTGAGACCCTTCCTATAACATGAGATATGATATCCAAATCCTTCCCGTTCCAAACCTGAGACCCTTCCTTTAGCATGAGATGTGATATCCAGCACCTTCCCATTCCAATCCTGAGACACTTCCTATAGCATGAGATGTGATATCTCAATGCTTCTAATATCAAAACTGAGACCCTCCCTATAGCATGATTTGTGATATCTAAGTCCTTCCCATTCCAATCCTGAGACCCTCCCTATAGCATGAGATGTGATATCCAACTCCTTCCCATTCCAATCCTGAGACCCTTCCTATAGCATGAGATATGATATCTCAATACTTCTAATACCAAACGTGCGATCCTTCCGATAACATGAGATGTGATATCCAAATCCTTCCCCTTCCAATCCTGAGACCCTTCCTATAGCATGAGATGTGATATCTCAATGCTTCTAATACCAAACCTGAGATCCTTCCTATAACATGAGATGTGATATCCAATTCCTTCCCATTCCAATCCTGAGACCCTCCCTATAGCATGAGATGTGATATCTCAATGCTTCTAATATCAAAACTGAGACCCTCCCTATAGCATGATATGTGATATCTAAGTCCTTCCCATTCCAATCCTGAGACCCTCCCTATAGCATGAGATGTGATATCCAACTCCTTCCCATTCCAATCCTGAGACCCTTCCTATAGCATGAGATATGATATCTCAATACTTCTAATACCAAACGTGCGATCCTTCCGATAACATGAGATGTGATATCCAAATCCTTCCCCTTCCAATCCTGAGACCCTCCCTTTAGCATGAGATGTGATATCCAACTCCTTCCTATTCCAATCCTGAGACTCTTCTGATAGCATGAGATGTGATATCTCAATGCTTCTAATACCAAACCTGAGATCCTTCCGATAGCATGAGATGTGATATCTCAATGCTTCTAATACCAAACCTGAGATCCTTCCTATAACATGAGATGTGATATCCAAATCCTTCCCTTCCAAACCTGAGACCCTCCCTTTAGCATGAGATGTGATATCCAACTCCTTCCCATTCCATTCCTGAGACCCTTCTGATAGCATGAGATGTGATATCTCAATGCCTCTAATACCAAACCTGAGATCCTACCTCTAACATGAAATGTGATATCCAACTCTTTCCCCTTCCAAACCTGAGAGCCTTCCTATAGCATGAGATGTGATATCCAAGTACTTCCCATTCCAATCCTGAGACCCTTCCTATAACTTGAGATGTGATATCCAACTCCTTCCCATTCCAATTCTGAGACCCTTCCTATACTATGAGACTTGATATCTCAATGCTTCTAATACAAACGTGAGACCCGTAATATAACATGAGATGTGATATCCAAATCCTTCCCCTTCCAAACCTTAGACCCTTCCTTTATCATGAGATGTGATATCCAACTCCTTCCCATTCCAATCCTGAGACCCTTCCGATATCATGAGATGTGATATCTCAAAGCTTCTAATATCAAACTTGAGACCCTCCCTATAGCATGAGATGTGATATCCAAGTCCTTCCCATTCCAATCCTGAGACCCTTCCTATAGCATGAGATGTGATATCTCACTGCCTATACCAAACCTGAGACCCTTCCCATAGCATGAGATGTGATATCCAACTCCTTCCCATTCCAATCCTCAGACCCTTCCTATAGTATGAGATGTGATATCTCAATGCTTCTAATATCAAACTTGAGACCCTACCTATAGCATGAGATGTGATATCCAAGTCCTTCCCATTACAATCCTGAGACACTTCCTATAGCATGAGATGTGATATCCAACTCCTTCCCATTCCAATCCTGAGACCCTTCCTATAGCATGAGATATGATATCTCAATACTTCTAATACCAAACGTGAGATCCTTCCGATAACATGAGATGTGATATCCAAATCCTTCCCCTTCCAAACCTGAGACCCTCCCTTTAGCATGAGATGTGATATCCAACTCCTTCCCATTCCAATCCTGAGACCCTTCTGATAGCATGAGATGTGATATCTCAATGCTTCTAATACCAAACCCTTCCTATAGCATGAGATGTGATATCTCAATGCTTATACCAAATCTGAGACCCTTCCTATAGCATGAGATGTGATATCCAACTCCTTCCCATTCCAATCCTGAGACCCTTCCTATAGCATGAGATGTGATGTCTCAATGCTTCTAATACCAAACCTGAGATCCTTCCTATAACATGAGATGTGATATCCAACTCCTTCCCATTCCAATCCTGAGACCCTTATGATAGCATGAGATGTGATATCTCAATGCTTCTAATACCAAACCTGAGATCCTTCCTATAACATGAGATGTGATTTCCAAATCCTTCCCCTTCCAAACCTGAGACCCTCCCTTTAGCATGAGATGTGATATCCAACTCCTTCCCATTCCAATCCTGAGACCCTTCTGATAGCATGAGATGTGATATCTCAATGCCTCTAATACCAAACCTGAGATCCTACCTCTAACATGAAATGTGATATCCATCTCATTCCCTTTCCAAACCTGAGACCCTGCCTATAGCATGAGATGTGATATCCAAGTCCTTCCCATTCCAATCCTGAGACCCTTCCTATAGCATGTTATGTGATATCTCAATGCTTATACCAAACCTGAGACCCTTCCTATGGCATGAGATGTCATATACAACTCCTTCCCATTCCAATCCTGAGACCCTTCCTATAGCATGAGATGTGATATCTCAATGCCTATACCAAATCTGAGACCCTTCCTATAGCAAGAGATGTGATATCTAACTTCTTCCCATTCCAATCCTGAGACCCTTCCTATAACATGAGATGTGATGTCTCAATGCTTCTAATACCAAACCTGAGATCCTACCTCTAACATGAAATGTGATATCCAACTCTTTCCCCTTCCAAACCTGAGAGCCTTCCTATAGCATGAGATGTGATATCCAAGTCCTTCTAATTCCAATCCTGAGACCCTTCCTATAACATGAGATGTGATATCCAACTCCTTCCCATTCCAACCTGAGAACCTTCCTATAGCATGAGATGGGATATCCATATCCTTCCTATTCCAATCCTGAGACTCTTCTGATAGCATGAGATGTGATATCTCAATGCTTCTAATACCAAACCTGAGATCCTTCCGATAGCATGAGATGTGATATCTCAATGCTTCTAATACCAAACCTGAGATCCTTCCTATAACATGAGATGTGATATCCAAATCCTTCCCTTCCAAACCTGAGACCCTCCCTTTAGCATGAGATGTGATATCCAACTCCTTCCCATTCCATTCCTGAGACCCTTCTGATAGCATGAGATGTGATATCTCAATGCCTCTAATACCAAACCTGAGATCCTACCTCTAACATGAAATGTGATATCCAACTCTTTCCCCTTCCAAACCTGAGAGCCTTCCTATAGCATGAGATGTGATATCCAAGTACTTCCCATTCCAATCCTGAGACCCTTCCTATAACTTGAGATGTGATATCCAACTCCTTCCCATTCCAATTCTGAGACCCTTCCTATACTATGAGACTTGATATCTCAATGCTTCTAATACAAACGTGAGACCCGTAATATAACATGAGATGTGATATCCAAATCCTTCCCCTTCCAAACCTTAGACCCTTCCTTTATCATGAGATGTGATATCCAACTCCTTCCCATTCCAATCCTGAGACCCTTCCGATATCATGAGATGTGATATCTCAAAGCTTCTAATATCAAACTTGAGACCCTCCCTATAGCATGAGATGTGATATCCAAGTCCTTCCCATTCCAATCCTGAGACCCTTCCTATAGCATGAGATGTGATATCTCACTGCCTATACCAAACCTGAGACCCTTCCCATAGCATGAGATGTGATATCCAACTCCTTCCCATTCCAATCCTCAGACCCTTCCTATAGTATGAGATGTGATATCTCAATGCTTCTAATATCAAACTTGAGACCCTACCTATAGCATGAGATGTGATATCCAAGTCCTTCCCATTACAATCCTGAGACACTTCCTATAGCATGAGATGTGATATCCAACTCCTTCCCATTCCAATCCTGAGACCCTTCCTATAGCATGAGATATGATATCTCAATACTTCTAATACCAAACGTGAGATCCTTCCGATAACATGAGATGTGATATCCAAATCCTTCCCCTTCCAAACCTGAGACCCTCCCTTTAGCATGAGATGTGATATCCAACTCCTTCCCATTCCAATCCTGAGACCCTTCTGATAGCATGAGATGTGATATCTCAATGCTTCTAATACCAAACCCTTCCTATAGCATGAGATGTGATATCTCAATGCTTATACCAAATCTGAGACCCTTCCTATAGCATGAGATGTGATATCCAACTCCTTCCCATTCCAATCCTGAGACCCTTCCTATAGCATGAGATGTGATGTCTCAATGCTTCTAATACCAAACCTGAGATCCTTCCTATAACATGAGATGTGATATCCAACTCCTTCCCATTCCAATCCTGAGACCCTTATGATAGCATGAGATGTGATATCTCAATGCTTCTAATACCAAACCTGAGATCCTTCCTATAACATGAGATGTGATTTCCAAATCCTTCCCCTTCCAAACCTGAGACCCTCCCTTTAGCATGAGATGTGATATCCAACTCCTTCCCATTCCAATCCTGAGACCCTTCTGATAGCATGAGATGTGATATCTCAATGCCTCTAATACCAAACCTGAGATCCTACCTCTAACATGAAATGTGATATCCATCTCATTCCCTTTCCAAACCTGAGACCCTGCCTATAGCATGAGATGTGATATCCAAGTCCTTTCCATTCCAATCCTGAGACCCTTCCTATAGCATGTTATGTGATATCTCAATGCTTATACCAAACCTGAGACCCTTCCTATGGCATGAGATGTCATATACAACTCCTTCCCATTCCAATCCTGAGACCCTTCCTATAGCATGAGATGTGATATCTCAATGCCTATACCAAATCTGAGACCCTTCCTATAGCAAGAGATGTGATATCTAACTTCTTCCCATTCCAATCCTGAGACCCTTCCTATAACATGAGATGTGATGTCTCAATGCTTCTAATACCAAACCTGAGATCCTACCTCTAACATGAAATGTGATATCCAACTCTTTCCCCTTCCAAACCTGAGAGCCTTCCTATAGCATGAGATGTGATATCCAAGTCCTTCTAATTCCAATCCTGAGACCCTTCCTATAACATGAGATGTGATATCCAACTCCTTCCCATTCCAACCTGAGAACCTTCCTATAGCATGAGATGGGATATCCATATCCTTCCAAATCCAATCCTGATACCCTTCCGATAGCATGAGATGTGATATCCCAATGCTTCTACCAAACCTGAGACCCATACTATGGCATGAGATGTGATATCAAACTCCTTCCCCTTCTAAACCTTAGACACTTCCTTTATCATGAGATGTGATATCCAACTCCTTCCCATTCCATCCCTGAGACCCTTCCGATATCATGAGATGTGATATCTCAATGCTTCTAATATCAAACTTGAGACCCTCCTTATAGCATGAGATGTGATATCCAAGTCCTTCCCATTCCAATCCTGAGACCCTTCCTATAGCATGAGATGTGATATCTCAATGCTTCTAATACCAAACCTGAGACCCTTCCTATAACATGAGATGGGAATATCCAACTCCTTCCCATTCCAATCCTGAGACCCTTCCGATAGTAGAGATGTGATATCTCAATGCTTATACCAAACCTGAGATCCTTCCTATAACATGAGATGTGATATCCAACTCCTTCCCATTCCAATCCTGAGACACTTCCTATAGCATGAGATGTGATATCTCACTGCTTATACCAAACCTGAGACCCTTCCTATAGCATGAGATGTGATATCCAACTCCTTCCCATTCCAATCCTGAGACCCTTCCTATAGCATGAGATATGATATCTCAATGCTTCTAATATCAAACTTGAGACCCTCCCTATAGCATGAGATGTGATATCCAAGTCCTTCCCATTCCAATCCTGAGACCCTTCCGATAGCATGAGATGTGATGTCTCAATGCTTCTAATACCAAACCTGAGATCCTTCCTATAACATGAGATGTGATATCCAACTCCTTCCCATTCCAATCCTGAGACCCTTCCTATAGCATGAGATGTGATATCTCAATGCTTATACCAAACCTGAGACCCTTCCTATAGCATGAGATGTGATATCCAACTCCTTCCCATTCCAATCCTGAGACACTTCCTATAGCATGAGATGTGATATCTAAATGCTTCTAATACCAAACTTGAGACTCTTCCTATAACATGAGATGGGATATCCAACTCCTTCCCATTCCAATCCTTAGACCCTTCCTACATCATGCAGTATGATATCTCAATGATTCTAATAACAAACCTGAGACCCGTCCTATAACACGAGATGGGATATCCAACACCTTCCCATTCCAATCCTGAGACACTTCCGATAGCAGAGATGTGATATCTCAATGCTTATACCAATCCTGAGACCCTTCCTATAACATGAGATGTGATATCCAACTCCTTCCCGTTCCAAACCTGAGACCCTTCCTATAGCATATGTGATATCCAACACATTCCCATTCCAAACATGAGACCCTTCCTATAGCAGGAATGTAATATCCAACTCCTTCCCATTCCAATCCTGAGACCATTCCTATAGCATGAGATGTGATATCTCAATGCTTCTAATACCAAACCTGAGATCCTTCCTATGACATGAGATGTGATATCCAATTCCTCCCCATTCCAAACCTGAGAACCTTCCTACAGCATGGGATGTGATATCTCAATGCTTCTAATACCAAACCTGAGACCAGTCCTATAACATGAGATTGGATATCCAACTCCTTCCCCTTCCAAACCTGAGACCCTTCCTATAGCATGAGATGTGATATCCAACTTCTTCCCATTCCAATCCTGAGACCCTTCCTATAACATGAGATGTGATGTCTCAATGCTTCTAATACCAAACCTGAGATCTTTCCTATAACATGAGATGTGATATCCAACTCCTTCCCATTCCAATCCTGAGACCCTTCCTATAGCATGAGATGTGCTATCTCAATGCTTATACCAAACCTGAGACCCTTCCTAAAGCTTGAGATGTGATATCCAACTCCTTCCCATTCCAATCCTGAGACCCTTCCTATAACATGAGATGTGATATCCAACTCCTTCCCATTCCAACCTGAGACACTTCCTATAGCATAAGAAGGGATATCCAACTCCTTCCCAATCCAATCCTGAGACCTTTCCGATAGCAGAGATGTGATATCTCAATGCTTATACCAAACCTGAGACCCTTCCTATGGCATGAGATGTGATATCCAACTCCTTCCCAATCCAATCCTGAGACCCTTCCGATAGCAGAGACGTGATATCTCAATGCTTCTACCAAACCTGAGACCCTTCCTTTAGCATGAGATGTGATATCCAAATCCTTCACATTCCAATCCTGAGACCCTTCCTATAGCATGAGATGTGATATCTCAATGCTTCTAATACCAAACCTGAGATCCTTCCTATAACATGAGATGTGATATCCAATTCCTTCCCATTCCAAACCTGAGACCCTTCCTATTGGATGAGATGTGATATCCAACTCCTTCCCATTCCAACCCTGAGACCCTTCCTATAGCATGAGATGTGATGTCTCAATGCTTCTAATACCAAACCTGAGATCCTTCCTACAACATGAGATGTGATATCCAACTCCTTCCATTCCAATCCTGAGACCCGTCCTATAGCATGAGATGTGATATCTCAATGCTTATACCAAACCTGAGACCCTTCCTATAGCATGAGATGTGATATCCAACTGCTTCCCATTCCAATCCTGAGACCCTTCCTATAGCATGAGATGTGATATCTCAATGCTTCTAATACCAAACCTGAGATCCTTCCTCTAACATGAAATGTGATATCCAACTCCTTCCCTTTCCAAACCTAAGAGCCTATCTATAGCATGAGATGTGATATCCAAGTCCTTCCCATTCCAACCCTTAGACCCTTCCTACAGCATGCAATATGATATCTCAATGATTCTAATAACAAACCTGAGACCCGTCCTATAACATGAGATGGGATATCCAACTCCTTCCCATTCCAATCCTGAGACACTTCCGATAGCAGAGATGTGATATCTCAATGCTTATACCAAACCTGAGACCCTTCCTATAACATGAGATGTGATATCCAAAACCTTCCCGTTCCAAACCTGAAACCCTTCCTTTAGCATGAGATGTGATATCCAGCACCTTCCCATTCCAATCCTGAGACACTTCCTATAGCATGAGATGTGATATCTCAATGCTTCTAATATCAAAACTGAGACCCTCCCTATAGCATGATATGTGATATCTAAGTCCTTCCCATTCCAATCCTGAGACCCTCCCTATAGCATGAGATGTGATATCCAACTCCTTCCCATTCCAATCCTGAGACCCTTCCTATAGCATGAGATATGATATCTCAATACTTCTAATACCAAACGTGAGATCCTTCCGATAACATGAGATGTGATATCCAAATCCTTCCCCTTCCAATCCTGAGACCCTCCCTTTAGCATGAGATGTGATATCCAACTCCTTCCTATTCCAATCCTGAGACTCTTCTGATAGCATGAGATGTGATATCTCAATGCTTCTAATACCAAACCTGAGATCCTTCCGATAGCATGAGATGTGATATCTCAATGCTTCTAATACCAAACCTGAGATCCTTCCTATAACATGAGATGTGATATCCAAATCCTTCCCCTTCCAAACCTGAGACCCTCCCTTTAGCATGAGATGTGATATCCAACTCCTTCCCATTCCATTCCTGAGACCCTTCTGATAGCATGAGATGTGATATCTCAATGCCTCTAATACCAAACCTGAGATCCTACCTCTAACATGAAATGTGATATCCAACTATTTCCCCTTCCAATCCTGAGACCCTTCCGATATCATGAGATGTGATATCTCAAAGCTTCTAATATCAAACTTGAGACCCTCCCTATAGCATGAGATGTGATATCCAAGTCCTTCCCATTCCAATCCTGAGACCCTTCCTATAGCTTGAGGTGTGATATCCAACTCCTTCCCATTCCAATTCTGAGACCCTTCTTATACCATGAGACTTGATATCTCAATGCTTCTAATACCAAACCTGAGACCCGTCCTATAACATGAGATGTGATATCCAAATCCTTCCCCTTCCAAACCTTAGACCCTTCCTTTATCATGAGATGTGATATCCAACTCCTTCCCATTCCAATCCTGAGACCCTTCCGATATCATGAGATTTGTTATCTCAATGCTTCTAATATCAAACTTGAGACCCTCCCTATAGCATGAGATGTGACATCCAAGTCCTTCCCATTCCAATCCTGAGACCCTTCCTATAACATGAGATGTGATATCCAACTCCTTCCCATTCCAACCTGAGACACTTCCTATAGCATGAGAAGGGATATCTAACTCCTTCCCAATCCAATCCTGAGACCCTTCCGATAGCAGAGATGTGATATCTGAATGCTTATACCAAACCTGAGACCCTTCCTATGGCATGAGATGTGATATCCAACTCCTTGCCATTCAAATCCTGAGACCCTTCCTATAGCATGAGATGTGATATCTCTATGCTTCTAATACCAAACCTGAGACCCTTCCTATAACATGAGATGGGAAATCCAACTCCTTCCCATTCCAATCCTGAGACCCTTCCGATAGCAGAGATGTGATATCTCAATGCTTATACCAAACCTGAGAACCTTCCTATGGCCTGAGATGTCATATACAACGCCTTCCCATTCCAATCCTGAGACCCTTCCTTTAGCATGAGATGTGATATCTCAATGCTTATACCAAATCTGAGACCCTTCCTATAGCATGAGATGTGATATCCAATTCCTTCCCATTCCAATCCTGAGACCCTTCCTATAGCATGAGATGTGATATCTCAATGCTTATACCAAACCTGAGAGCCTACCTATAGCATGAGATGTGATATCCAAGTCCATCCCATTCCAATCCTTAGACCCTTCCTACAGCATGCAATGTGATATCTCAATGATTCTAATACCAAACCAGAGACTCTTCCTATAACATGAGATGGGATATCCAACTCCTTCCCATTCCAATCCTGAGCCGCTTCCGATAGCAGAGATGTGATATCTCAATGCTTATACCAAACCTGAGACCCTTCCTATAACATGAGATGTGATATCCAACTCCTTCCCGTTCCAAACCTGAGACACTAACTATAGCATATGTGATATCCAACTCCTTCCCATTCCAAACATGAGACACTTCCTATAGCAAGAAAGTAATATCCAACTCCTACCCATTCCAATCCTGAGACCCTTCCTATAGCAAGAGATGTGATATCCAAATCCTTCCCATTCCAATCCTGAGACCCTTCCTATAACATGAGATGTGATATCCAACTCCTTCCCATTCCAACCTGAGACACTTCCTATAGCATGAGAAGGGATATCCAACTCCTTCCCAATCCAATCCTGAGACCCTTCCGATAGCAGAGATGTGATATCTCAATGCTTATACTAAACCTGAGACCCTTCCTATGGCATGAGATGTGATATCCAACTCCTTCCCAATCCAATCCTGAGACCCTTCCGATAGCAGAGACGTGATATCTCAATGCTTCTACCAAACCTGAGACCCTTCCTTTAGCATGAGATGTGATATTCAAATCCTTCACATTCCAATCCTGAGACCCTTCCTATAGCATGAGATGTGATATCTCAATGCTTCTAATACCAAACCTGAGATCCTTCCTATAACATGAGATGTGATATCCAATTCCTTCCCATTCCAAACCTGAGACCCTTCCTATTGGATGCGATGTGATATCCAACTCCTTCCCATTCCAACCCTGAGACCCTTCCTATAGCATGAGATGTGATGTCTCAATGCTTCTAATACCAAACCTGAGATCCTTCCTATAACATGAGATGTGATATCCAACTCCTTCCATTCCAATCCTGAGACCCGCCCTATAGCATGAGATGTGATATCTCAATGCTTATACCAAACCTGAGACCCTTCCTATAGCATGAGATGTGATATCCAACTGCTTCCCATTCCAATCCTGAGACCCTTCCTATAGCATGAGATGTGATATCTCAATGATTCTAATAACAAACCTGAGACCCGTCCTATAACATGAGATGGGATATCCAACTCCTTCCCATTCCAACCCTTAGACCCTTCCTACAGCATGCAATATGGTATCTCAATGATTCTAATAACAAACCTTAGACCCGTCCTATAACATGAGATGGGATATCCAACTCCTTCCCATTCCAATCCTGAGACACTTCCGATAGCAGAGATGTGATATCTCAATGCTTATACCAAACCTGAGACCCTTCCTATAACATGAGATATGATATCCAAATCCTTCCCGTTCCAAACCTGAGACCCTTCCTTTAGCATGAGATGTGATATCCAGCACCTTCCCATTCCAATCCTGAGACACTTCCTATAGCATGAGATGTGATATCTCAATGCTTCTAATATCAAAACTGAGACCCTCCCTATAGCATGATTTGTGATATCTAAGTCCTTCCCATTCCAATCCTGAGACCCTCCCTATAGCATGAGATGTGATATCCAACTCCTTCCCATTCCAATCCTGAGACCCTTCCTATAGCATGAGATATGATATCTCAATACTTCTAATACCAAACGTGCGATCCTTCCGATAACATGAGATGTGATATCCAAATCCTTCCCCTTCCAATCCTGAGACCCTTCCTATAGCATGAGATGTGATATCTCAATGCTTCTAATACCAAACCTGAGATCCTTCCTATAACATGAGATGTGATATCCAATTCCTTCCCATTCCAAACCTGAGACCCTTCCTATTGGATGCGATGTGATATCCAACTCCTTCCCATTCCAACCCTGAGACCCTTCCTATAGCATGAGATGTGATGTCTCAATGCTTCTAATACCAAACCTGAGATCCTTCCTATAACATGAGATGTGATATCCAACTCCTTCCATTCCAATCCTGAGACCCGCCCTATAGCATGAGATGTGATATCTCAATGCTTATACCAAACCTGAGACCCTTCCTATAGCATGAGATGTGATATCCAACTGCTTCCCATTCCAATCCTGAGACCCTTCCTATAGCATGAGATGTGATATCTCAATGATTCTAATAACAAACCTGAGACCCGTCCTATAACATGAGATGGGATATCCAACTCCTTCCCATTCCAACCCTTAGACCCTTCCTACAGCATGCAATATGGTATCTCAATGATTCTAATAACAAACCTGAGACCCGTCCTATAACATGAGATGGGATATCCAACTCCTTCCCATTCCAATCCTGAGACACTTCCGATAGCAGAGATGTGATATCTCAATGCTTATACCAAACCTGAGACCCTTCCTATAACATGAGATATGATATCCAAATCCTTCCCGTTCCAAACCTGAGACCCTTCCTTTAGCATGAGATGTGATATCCAGCACCTTCCCATTCCAATCCTGAGACACTTCCTATAGCATGAGATGTGATATCTCAATGCTTCTAATATCAAAACTGAGACCCTCCCTATAGCATGATATGTGATATCTAAGTCCTTCCCATTCCAATCCTGAGACCCTCCCTATAGCATGAGATGTGATATCCAACTCCTTCCCATTCCAATCCTGAGACCCTTCCTATAGCATGAGATATGATATCTCAATACTTCTAATACCAAACGTGCGATCCTTCCGATAACATGAGATGTGATATCCAAATCCTTCCCCTTCCAATCCTGAGACCCTCCCTTTAGCATGAGATGTGATATCCAACTCCTTCCTATTCCAATCCTGAGACTCTTCTGATAGCATGAGATGTGATATCTCAATGCTTCTAATACCAAACCTGAGATCCTTCCGATAGCATGAGATGTGATATCTCAATGCTTCTAATACCAAACCTGAGATCCTTCCTATAACATGAGATGTGATATCCAAATCCTTCCCTTCCAAACCTGAGACCCTCCCTTTAGCATGAGATGTGATATCCAACTCCTTCCCATTCCATTCCTGAGACCCTTCTGATAGCATGAGATGTGATATCTCAATGCCTCTAATACCAAACCTGAGATCCTACCTCTAACATGAAATGTGATATCCAACTCTTTCCCCTTCCAAACCTGAGAGCCTTCCTATAGCATGAGATGTGATATCCAAGTACTTCCCATTCCAATCCTGAGACCCTTCCTATAACTTGAGATGTGATATCCAACTCCTTCCCATTCCAATTCTGAGACCCTTCCTATACTATGAGACTTGATATCTCAATGCTTCTAATACAAACGTGAGACCCGTAATATAACATGAGATGTGATATCCAAATCCTTCCCCTTCCAAACCTTAGACCCTTCCTTTATCATGAGATGTGATATCCAACTCCTTCCCATTCCAATCCTGAGACCCTTCCGATATCATGAGATGTGATATCTCAAAGCTTCTAATATCAAACTTGAGACCCTCCCTATAGCATGAGATGTGATATCCAAGTCCTTCCCATTCCAATCCTGAGACCCTTCCTATAGCATGAGATGTGATATCTCACTGCCTATACCAAACCTGAGACCCTTCCCATAGCATGAGATGTGATATCCAACTCCTTCCCATTCCAATCCTCAGACCCTTCCTATAGTATGAGATGTGATATCTCAATGCTTCTAATATCAAACTTGAGACCCTACCTATAGCATGAGATGTGATATCCAAGTCCTTCCCATTACAATCCTGAGACACTTCCTATAGCATGAGATGTGATATCCAACTCCTTCCCATTCCAATCCTGAGACCCTTCCTATAGCATGAGATATGATATCTCAATACTTCTAATACCAAACGTGAGATCCTTCCGATAACATGAGATGTGATATCCAAATCCTTCCCCTTCCAAACCTGAGACCCTCCCTTTAGCATGAGATGTGATATCCAACTCCTTCCCATTCCAATCCTGAGACCCTTCTGATAGCATGAGATGTGATATCTCAATGCTTCTAATACCAAACCCTTCCTATAGCATGAGATGTGATATCTCAATGCTTATACCAAATCTGAGACCCTTCCTATAGCATGAGATGTGATATCCAACTCCTTCCCATTCCAATCCTGAGACCCTTCCTATAGCATGAGATGTGATGTCTCAATGCTTCTAATACCAAACCTGAGATCCTTCCTATAACATGAGATGTGATATCCAACTCCTTCCCATTCCAATCCTGAGACCCTTATGATAGCATGAGATGTGATATCTCAATGCTTCTAATACCAAACCTGAGATCCTTCCTATAACATGAGATGTGATTTCCAAATCCTTCCCCTTCCAAACCTGAGACCCTCCCTTTAGCATGAGATGTGATATCCAACTCCTTCCCATTCCAATCCTGAGACCCTTCTGATAGCATGAGATGTGATATCTCAATGCCTCTAATACCAAACCTGAGATCCTACCTCTAACATGAAATGTGATATCCATCTCATTCCCTTTCCAAACCTGAGACCCTGCCTATAGCATGAGATGTGATATCCAAGTCCTTCCCATTCCAATCCTGAGACCCTTCCTATAGCATGTTATGTGATATCTCAATGCTTATACCAAACCTGAGACCCTTCCTATGGCATGAGATGTCATATACAACTCCTTCCCATTCCAATCCTGAGACCCTTCCTATAGCATGAGATGTGATATCTCAATGCTTATACCAAATCTGAGACCCTTCCTATAGCAAGAGATGTGATATCTAACTTCTTCCCATTCCAATCCTGAGACCCTTCCTATAACATGAGATGTGATGTCTCAATGCTTCTAATACCAAACCTGAGATCCTACCTCTAACATGAAATGTGATATCCAACTCTTTCCCCTTCCAAACCTGAGAGCCTTCCTATAGCATGAGATGTGATATCCAAGTCCTTCTAATTCCAATCCTGAGACCCTTCCTATAACATGAGATGTGATATCCAACTCCTTCCCATTCCAACCTGAGAACCTTCCTATAGCATGAGATGGGATATCCATATCCTTCCAAATCCAATCCTGATACCCTTCCGATAGCATGAGATGTGATATCCCAATGCTTCTACCAAACCTGAGACCCATACTATGGCATGAGATGTGATATCAAACTCCTTCCCCTTCTAAACCTTAGACACTTCCTTTATCATGAGATGTGATATCCAACTCCTTCCCATTCCATCCCTGAGACCCTTCCGATATCATGAGATGTGATATCTCAATGCTTCTAATATCAAACTTGAGACCCTCCTTATAGCATGAGATGTGATATCCAAGACCTTCCCATTCCAATCCTGAGACCCTTCCTATAGCATGAGATGTGATATCTCAATGCTTCTAATACCAAACCTGAGACCCTTCCTATAACATGAGATGGGAATATCCAACTCCTTCCCATTCCAATCCTGAGACCCTTCCGATAGTAGAGATGTGATATCTCAATGCTTATACCAAACCTGAGATCCTTCCTATAACATGAGATGTGATATCCAACTCCTTCCCATTCCAATCCTGAGACACTTCCTATAGCATGAGATGTGATATCTCACTGCTTATACCAAACCTGAGACCCTTCCTATAGCATGAGATGTGATATCCAACTCCTTCCCATTCCAATCCTGAGACCCTTCCTATAGCATGAGATATGATATCTCAATGCTTCTAATATCAAACTTGAGACCCTCCCTATAGCATGAGATGTGATATCCAAGTCCTTCCCATTCCAATCCTGAGACCCTTCCGATAGCATGAGATGTGATGTCTCAATGCTTCTAATACCAAACCTGAGATCCTTCCTATAACATGAGATGTGATATCCAACTCCTTCCCATTCCAATCCTGAGATCCTTCCTATAGCATGAGATGTGATATCTCAATGCTTATACCAAACCTGAGACCCTTCCTATAGCATGAGATGTGATATCCAACTCCTTCCCATTCCAATCCTGAGACACTTCCTATAGCATGAGATGTGATATCTAAATGCTTCTAATACCAAACTTGAGACTCTTCCTATAACATGAGATGGGATATCCAACTCCTTCCCATTCCAATCCTTAGACCCTTCCTACATCATGCAGTATGATATCTCAATGATTCTAATAACAAACCTGAGACCCGTCCTATAACACGAGATGGGATATCCAACACCTTCCCATTCCAATCCTGAGACACTTCCGATAGCAGAGATGTGATATCTCAATGCTTATACCAATCCTGAGACCCTTCCTATAACATGAGATGTGATATCCAACTCCTTCCCGTTCCAAACCTGAGACCCTTCCTATAGCATATGTGATATCCAACACATTCCCATTCCAAACATGAGACCCTTCCTATAGCAGGAATGTAATATCCAACTCCTTCCCATTCCAATCCTGAGACCATTCCTATAGCATGAGATGTGATATCTCAATGCTTCTAATACCAAACCTGAGATCCTTCCTATGACATGAGATGTGATATCCAATTCCTCCCCATTCCAAACCTGAGAACCTTCCTACAGCATGGGATGTGATATCTCAATGCTTCTAATACCAAACCTGAGACCAGTCCTATAACATGAGATTGGATATCCAACTCCTTCCCCTTCCAAACCTGAGACCCTTCCTATAGCATGAGATGTGATATCCAACTTCTTCCCATTCCAATCCTGAGACCCTTCCTATAACATGAGATGTGATGTCTCAATGCTTCTAATACCAAACCTGAGATCTTTCCTATAACATGAGATGTGATATCCAACTCCTTCCCATTCCAATCCTGAGACCCTTCCTATAGCATGAGATGTGCTATCTCAATGCTTATACCAAACCTGAGACCCTTCCTAAAGCTTGAGATGTGATATCCAACTCCTTCCCATTCCAATCCTGAGACCCTTCCTATAACATGAAATGTGATATCCAACTCCTTCCCATTCCAACCTGAGACCCTTCCTATAGCATGAGATGTGATATCTCAAGGCCTCTAATACCAAACCTGAGATCCTTCCTCTAACATGAAATGTGATATCCAACTCCTTCTCCTTCCAAACCTGAGAGCCTTCCTATAGCATGAGATATGATATCCAAGTCCTTCCCATTCCAATCCTGAGACCCTTCCTATAACATGACATGTGATATCCAACTCCTTCCCATTCCAACCTGAGACCCTTCCTATAGCATGAGATGGGATATCCAACTCCTTCCAAATCCAATACTGATACCCTTCCAATAGCATGAGATGTGATATCCCAATGCTTCTATCAAACCTGAGAACCATACTATGGCATGAGATGTGATATCAAACTCCTTCCCATTGCAATCCTGAGACTCTTCCTATAGCTTGAGATATGATATCCAACTCCTTCCCATTCCAATTCTGAGACCCTTCCTATACCATGAGACTTGATATCTCAATGCTTCTAATACCAAACCTGAGACCCGTCCTAAAACATGAGATGTGATATCCAAATCTTTCCCCTTCCAAACCTTAGACCCTTCCTTTATCATGAGATGTGATATCCAACTCCTTCCCATTCCAATCCTGAGACCCTTCCGATATCATGAGATTTGTTATCTCAATGCTTCTAATATCAAAATTGAGACCCTCCCTATAGCATGAGATGGGATATCCAACTCCTTGCCATTCCAATCCTGAGACCGTTCCGATAGCAGAGATGTGATATCTCAATGCTTATACCAAATCTGAGATCCTTCCTATAGCATGAGATGTGATATCCAACTCCTTCCCATTCCAATCCTGAGACCCTTCCTATAGCATGAGATGTGATGTCTCAATGCTTCTAATACCAAACCTGAGATCCTTCCTATAACATGAGATGTGATATCCAACTCTTTCCCATTCCAATCCTGAGACCCTTCCTATAGCATGAGATGTGCTATCTCAATGCTTATACCAAACCTGAGACCCTTCCTAAAGCGTGAGATATGATATCCAACTCCTTCCCATTCCAATCCTGAGACCCTTCCTATAGCATGAGATGTGATATCTCAAGGCCTCTAATACCAAACCTGAGATCCTTCCTCTAACATGAAATGTGATATCCAACTCCTTCCCCTTCCAAACCTGAGAGCCTTCCTATAGCATGAGATATGATATCCAAGTCCTTCCCATTCCAATCCTGAGACCCTTCCTATAACATGAAATGTGATATCCAACTCCTTCCCATTCCAACCTGAGACCCTTCCTATAGCATGAGATGGGATATCCAACTTCTTCCAAATCCAATACTGATACTCTTCCGATAGCATGAGATGTGATATCCCAATGCTTCTACCAAACCTGAGACCCATACTATGGCATGAGATGTGATATCAAACTCCTTCCCATTCCAATCCTGAGACTCTTCCTATAGCTTGAGGTGTGATACCCAACTCCTTCCCATTCCAATTCTGAGACCCTTCTTATACCATGAGACTTGATATCTCAATGCTTCTAATACCAAACCTGAGACCCGTCCTATAACATGAGATGTGATATCCAAATCCTTCCCCTTCCAAACCTTAGACCCTTCCTTTATCATGAAATGTGATATCCAACTCCTTCCCATTCCAATCCTGAGACCCTTCCGATATCATGAGATTTGTTATCTCAATGCTTCTAATATCAAACTTGAGACCCTCCCTATAGCATGAGATGTGACATCCAAGTCCTTCCCATTCCAATCCTGAGACCCTTCCTATAGCATGAGATGTGATATCTCTATGTTTCTAATACCAAACCTGAGACCATTCCTATAACATGAGATGGGATATCCAACTCCTTCCCATTCCAATCCTGAGACCCTTCCGATAGCAGAGATGTGATATCTCAATGCTTATACCAAACCTGAGACCCTTCCTATGGCCTAAGATGTCATATACAACTCCTTCCCATTCCAATCCTGAGACCCTTTCTTTAGCATGAGATGTGATATCTCAATGCTTATACCAAATCTGAGACCCTTCCTATAGCATGAGATGTGATATCCAATTCCTTCCCATTCCAATCCTGAGACCCTTCCTATAGCATGAGATGTGATATCTCAATGCTTATACCAAACCTGAGAGCCTACCTATAGCATGAGATGTGATATCCAAGTCCATCCCATTCCAATCCTTAGACCCTTCCTACAGCATGTGATGTGATATCTCAATGATTCTAATACCAAACCAGAGACTCTTCCTATAACATGAGATGGGATATCCAACTCCTTCCCATTCCAATCCTGAGCCGCTTCCGATAGCAGAGATGTGATATCTCAATGCTTATACCAAACCTGAGACCCTTCCTATAACATGAGATGTGATATCCAACTCCTTCCCGTTCCAAACCTGAGACACTAACTATAGCATATGTGATATCCAACTGCTTCCCATTCCAAACATGAGACCCTTCCTATAGCAAGAAAGGAATATCCAACTCCTACCCATTCCAATCCTGAGACCCTTCCTATAGCAAGAGATGTGATATCCAAATCCTTCCCATTCCAATCCTGAGACCCTTCCTATAACATGAGATGTGATATCCAAATCCTTCCCATTCCAATCCTGAGACCCTTCCTATAACATGAGATGTGATATCCAACTCCTTCCCATTCAAATCCTGAGACCCTTCCTATAACATGAGATGTGATATCCAATTCCTTCCCATTCCAAACCTGAGACCCTTCCTATTGGATGAGATGTGATATCCAACTCCTTCCCATTCCAACCCTGAGACCCTTCCTATAGCATGAGATGTGATGTCTCAATGCTTCTAATACCAAACCTGAGATCCTTCCTATAACATGAGATGTGATATCCAACTCCTTCCATTCCAATCCTGAGACCCGTCCTATAGCATGAGATGTGATATCTCAATGCTTATACCAAACCTGAGACCCTTCCTATAGCATCAGATGTGATATCCAACTACTTCCCATTCCAATCCTGAGACCCTTCCTATAGCATGAGATGTGATATCTCAATGCTTCTAATACCAAACCTGAGATCCTTCCTCTAACATGAAATGTGATATCCAACTCCTTCCTTTCCAAACCTAAGAGCCTATCTATCGCATGAGATGTGATATCCAAGTCCTTCCCATTCCAATCCTTAGACCCTTCCTACAGCATGCAATATGATATCTCAATGATTCTAATAACAAACCTGAGACCCGTCCTATAGCATGAGATATGATATCCAAGTCCTTCCCATTTCAATCCTGAGACCCTTCCTATAACATGAAATGTGATATCCAACTCCTTCCCATTCCAACCTGAGACCCTTCCTATAGCATGAGATGGGATATCCAACTTCTTCCAAATCCAATACTGATACCCTTCCGATAGCATGAGATGTGATATCCCAATGCTTCTACCAAACCTGAGACCCATACTATGGCATGAGATGTGATATCAAACTCCTTCCCATTCCAATCCTGAGACCCTTCCTATAGCTTGAGGTGTGATATACAACTCCTTCCCATTCCAATTCTGAGACCCTTCTTATACCATGAGACTTGATATCTCAATGCTTCTAATACCAAACCTGAGACCCGTCCTATAACATGAGATGTGATATCCAAATCCTTCCCCTTCCAAACCTTAGACCCTTCCTTTATCATGAGATGTGGTATCCAACTCCTTCCCATTCCAATCCTGAGACCCTTCCGATATCATGAGATTTGGTATCTCCATGCTTCTAATATCAAACTTGAGACCCTCCCTATAGCATGAGATGTGACATCCAAGTCCTTCCCATTCCAATCCTTAGACCCTTCCTATAGCATGAGATGTGATATCTCTGTGCTTCTAATACCAAACCTGAGACCCTTCCTATAAGATGAGATGGGATATCCAACTCCTTCCCATTCCAATCCTGAGACCCTTCCGATAGCAGAGATGTGATATCTCAATGCTTATACCAAACCTGAGACCCTTCCTATGGCCTCCTGAGATGTCATATACAACTCCTTCCCATTCCAATCCTGAGACCCTTCCTTTAGCATGAGATGTGATATCTCAATGCTTCTAATATCAAACTTGAGACCCTCCCTATAGCATGAGATGTGACATCCAAGTCCTTCCCATTCCAATCCTGAGACCCTTCCTATAGCATGAGATGTGATATCTCTATGTTTCTAATACCAAACCTGAGACCATTCCTATAACATGAGATGGGATATCCAACTCCTTCCCATTCCAATCCTGAGACCCTTCCGATAGCAGAGATGTGATATCTCAATGCTTATACCAAACCTGAGACCCTTCCTATGGCCTAAGATGTCATATACAACTCCTTCCCATTCCAATCCTGAGACCCTTTCTTTAGCATGAGATGTGATATCTCAATGCTTATACCAAATCTGAGACCCTTCCTATAGCATGAGATGTGATATCCAATTCCTTCCCATTCCAATCCTGAGACCCTTCCTATAGCATGAGATGTGATATCTCAATGCTTATTCCAAACCTGAGAGCCTACCTATAGCATGAGATGTGATATCCAAGTCCATCCCATTCCAATCCTTAGACCCTTCCTACAGCATGTGATGTGATATCTCAATGATTCTAATACCAAACCAGAGACTCTTCCTATAACATGAGATGGGATATCCAACTCCTTCCCATTCCAATCCTGAGCCGCTTCCGATAGCAGAGATGTGATATCTCAATGCTTATACCAAACCTGAGACCCTTCCTATAACATGAGATGTGATATCCAACTCCTTCCCGTTCCAAACCTGAGACACTAACTATAGCATATGTGATATCCAACTGCTTCCCATTCCAAACATGAGACCCTTCCTATAGCAAGAAAGGAATATCCAACTCCTACCCATTCCAATCCTGAGACCCTTCCTATAGCAAGAGATGTGATATCCAAATCCTTCCCATTCCAATCCTGAGACCCTTCCTATAACATGAGATGTGATATCCAAATCCTTCCCATTCCAATCCTGAGACCCTTCCTATAACATGAGATGTGATATCCAACTCCTTCCCATTCAAATCCTGAGACCCTTCCTATAACATGAGATGTGATATCCAATTCCTTCCCATTCCAAACCTGAGACCCTTCCTATTGGATGAGATGTGATATCCAACTCCTTCCCATTCCAACCCTGAGACCCTTCCTATAGCATGAGATGTGATGTCTCAATGCTTCTAATACCAAACCTGAGATCCTTCCTATAACATGAGATGTGATATCCAACTCCTTCCATTCCAATCCTGAGACCCGTCCTATAGCATGAGATGTGATATCTCAATGCTTATACCAAACCTGAGACCCTTCCTATAGCATCAGATGTGATATCCAACTACTTCCCATTCCAATCCTGAGACCCTTCCTATAGCATGAGATGTGATATCTCAATGCTTCTAATACCAAACCTGAGATCCTTCCTCTAACATGAAATGTGATATCCAACTCCTTCCTTTCCAAACCTAAGAGCCTATCTATCGCATGAGATGTGATATCCAAGTCCTTCCCATTCCAATCCTTAGACCCTTCCTACAGCATGCAATATGATATCTCAATGATTCTAATAACAAACCTGAGACCCGTCCTATAGCATGAGATATGATATCCAAGTCCTTCCCATTTCAATCCTGAGACCCTTCCTATAACATGAAATGTGATATCCAACTCCTTCCCATTCCAACCTGAGACCCTTCCTATAGCATGAGATGGGATATCCAACTTCTTCCAAATCCAATACTGATACCCTTCCGATAGCATGAGATGTGATATCCCAATGCTTCTACCAAACCTGAGACCCATACTATGGCATGAGATGTGATATCAAACTCCTTCCCATTCCAATCCTGAGACCCTTCCTATAGCTTGAGGTGTGATATACAACTCCTTCCCATTCCAATTCTGAGACCCTTCTTATACCATGAGACTTGATATCTCAATGCTTCTAATACCAAACCTGAGACCCGTCCTATAACATGAGATGTGATATCCAAATCCTTCCCCTTCCAAACCTTAGACCCTTCCTTTATCATGAGATGTGGTATCCAACTCCTTCCCATTCCAATCCTGAGACCCTTCCGATATCATGAGATTTGGTATCTCAAAGCTTCTAATATCAAACTTGAGACCCTCCCTATAGCATGAGATGTGACATCCAAGTCCTTCCCATTCCAATCCTTAGACCCTTCCTATAGCATGAGATGTGATATCTCTGTGCTTCTAATACCAAACCTGAGACCCTTCCTATAAGATGAGATGGGATATCCAACTCCTTCCCATTCCAATCCTGAGACCCTTCCGATAGCAGAGATGTGATATCTCAATGCTTATACCAAACCTGAGACCCTTCCTATGGCCTCCTGAGATGTCATATACAACTCCTTCCCATTCCAATCCTGAGACCCTTCCTTTAGCATGAGATGTGATATCTCAATGCTTATACCAAATCTGAGACCCTTCCTATAGCATGAGATGTGATATCCAAATCCTTCCCATTCCAATCCTGAGACCCTTCCTATAGCATGAGATGTGATATCTCAATGCTTATACCAAACCTGAGAGCCTACCTATAGCATGAGATTTGATATCCAAGTCCATCCCATTCCAATCCTTAGACCCTTCCTACAGCATGCAATGTGATATCTCAATGATTCTAATACCAAACCAGAGACTCTTCCTATAACATGAGATGGGATATCCAACTCCTTCCCATTCCAATCCTGAGCCGCTTCCGATAGCAGAGATGTGATATCTCAATGCTTATACCAAACCTGAGACCCTTCCTATAACATGAGATGTGATATCCAACTCCTTCCCGTTCCAAACCTGAGACACTAACTATAGCATATGTGATATCCAACTCCTTCCCATTCCAAACATGAGACCCTTCCTATAGCAAGAAAGTAATATCCAACTCCTACCCATTCCAATCCTGAGACCCTTCCTATAGCAAGAGATGTGATATCCAAATCCTTCCCATTCCAATCCTGAGACCCTTCCTATAACATGAGATGTGATATCCAACTCCTTCCCATTCCAACCTGAGACACTTCCTATAGCATGAGAAGGGATATCCAACTCCTTCCCAATCCAATCCTGAGACCCTTCCGATAGCATGGGATGTGATATCTCAATGCTTCTAATAACAAACCTGAGATCCTTCCTATAACATGAGATGTGATATCCAACTCTTTGCCATTCAAATCCTGAGACCCATCCTATAGCATGAGAAGGGATATCCAACACCTTCCCAATCCAATCCTGAGACCCTTCCGATAGCAGAGACGTGATATCTCAATGCTTCTACCAAATCTGAGACCCTTCCTTTAGCATGAGATGTGATATCCAAATCCTTCACATTCCAATCCTGAGACCCTTCCTATAGCATGGGATGTGATATCTCAATGCTTCTAATACCAAACCTGAGATCCTTCCTATAACATGAGATGTGATATCCAATTCCTTCCCATTCCAATCCTGAGATCCTTCCGATAGCAGAGATGTGATATCCCAATGCTTATACCAAACCTGAGACCCTTCCTATGGCCTGAGATGTCATATACAACTCCTTCCCATTCCAATCCTGAGACCCTTCCTATAGCATGAGATGTGATATCTCAATGCTTATACCAAATCTGAGACCCTTCCTATAGCATGAGATGTGATATCCAACTCCTTCCCATTCCAATCCTGAGACCCTTCCTATAGCATGAGATGTGATGTCTCAATGCTTCTAATACCAAACCTGAGATCCTTCCTATAACATGAGATGTGATATCCAACTCCTTCCCATTCCAATCCTGAGACCCTTATGAAAGCATGAGATGTGATATCTCAATGCTTCTAATACCAAACCTGAGATCCTTCCTATAACATGAGATGTGATATCCAACTCCTTCCCATTCCAACCTGAGACACTTCCTATAGCATGAGAAGGGATATCCAACTCCTTCCCAATCCAATCCTGAGACCCTTCCGATAGCAGAGATGTGATATCTCAATGCTTATACCAAACCTGAGACCCTTCCTATGGCATGAGATGTGATATCCAACTCTTTGCCATTCAAATCCTGAGACCCTTCCTATAGCATGAGAAGGGATATCCAACTCCTTCCCAATCCAATCCTGAGACCCTTCCGATAGCAGAGACGTGATATCTCAATGCTTCTACCAAACCTGAGACCCTTCCTTTAGCATGAGATGTGATATCCAAATCCTTCACATTCCAATCCTGAGACCCTTCCTATAGCATGGGATGTGATATCTCAATGCTTCTAATACCAAACCTGAGATCCTTCCTATAACATGAGATGTGATATCCAATTCCTTCCCATTCGAATCCTGAGACCCTTCCGATAGCAGAGATGTGATATCTCAATGCTTATACCAAACCTGAGACCCTTCCTATGGCCTGAGATGTCATATACAACTCCTTCCCATTCCAATCCTGAGACCCTTCCTATAGCATGAGATGTGATATCTCAATGCTTATACCAAATCTGAGACCCTTCCTATAGCATGAGATGTGATATCCAACTCCTTCCCATTCCAATCCTGAGACCCTTCCTATAGCATGAGATGTGATGTCTCAATGCTTCTAATACCAAACCTGAGATCCTTCCTATAACATGAGATGTGATATCCAACTCCTTCCCATTCCAATCCTGAGACCCTTATGAAAGCATGAGATGTGATATCTCAATGCTTCTAATACCAAACCTGAGATCCTTCCTATAACATGAGATGTGATTTCCAAATCCTTCCCCTTCCAAACCTGAGACCCTCCCTTTAGCATGAGATGTGATATCCAACTCCTTCCCATTCCAATCCTGAGACCCTTCTGATAGCATGAGATGTGATATCTCAATGCCTCTAATACCAAACCTGAGATCCTACCTCTAACATGAAATGTGATATCCATCTCATTCCCTTTCCAAACCTGAGACCCTGCCTATAGCATGAGATGTGATATCCAAGTCCTTCCCATTCCAATCCTGAGACCCTTCCTATAGCATGTGATGTGATATCTCAATGTTTATACCAAACCTGAGACCCTTCCTATGGCATGAGATGTGATATACAACTCCTTCCCATTCCAATCCTGAGACACTTCCTATAGCATGAGATGTGATATCTCAATGCTTATACCAAACCTGAGACCCTTCCTATAGCATGAGATGTGATATCCAACTTCTTCCCATTCCAATCCTGAGACCCTTCCTATAGCATGAGATGTGATATCACAATGCTTATACCAAACCTGAGACCATTCCTATAGATTGAGATGTGATATCCAACTCCTTCCCATTCCAATCCTGAGACCCTTCCTATAGCATGAGATGTGATATCTCAAGGCCTCTAATACCAAACCTGAGATCCTTCCTCTAACATGAAATGTGATATCCAACTCCTTCCCCTTCCAAACCTGAGAGCCTTCCTATAGCATGGGATATGATATCCAAGTCCTTCCCATTCCAATCCTGAGACCCTTCCTATAACATGAAATGTGATATCCAACTCCTTCCCATTCCAACCTGAGACCCTTCCTATATCATGAGATGGGATATCTCAATGCTTCTAATACCAAACCTGAGACTCTTCCTATAACATGAGATGGGATATCCAACTCCTTCCCATTCCAATCCTAAGACCCTTTCGATAGCAGAGATGTGATATCTCAATGCTTATACCAAACCTGAGACCCTTCCTACGGCATGAGATGTCATATACAACTCCTTCCCATTCCAATCCTGAGACCCTTCCTATAGCACGAGATGTGATATCTCAATGCTTATACCAAACCTGAGACCCTTCCTCTAGCATGAGATGTGATATCCAACTCCTTCCCATTCCAATCCTGAGACCCTTCCTATAGCATGAGATGTGATATCCAACTCCTTCCCATTCCAATCCTGAGACCCTTCCTATAGCCTGAGATCTGATATCTCAATGCCTCCAATACCAAACCTGAGATCCTTCCTCTAACATGAAATGTGATATCCAACTCCTTCCCTTTCCAAACCTGAGAGCCTATCTATAGCATGAGATGTGATATCCAAGTCCTTCCCATTCCAATCCTGAGACACTTCCGATAGCAGAGATGTGATATCTCAATGCTTATACCAAACCTGAGACCCTTCCTATAACAAGAGATGTGATATCCAACTCCTTCCCGTTCCAATCCTGAGACCCTTCCTATAGCATGAGATGTGATATCTCAATGCTTATACCAAACCTGAGACCCTTCCTATAGCATGAGATGTGATATCCAACTCCTTCCCATTCCAATCCTGAGACCCTTCCTATAACATGAGATGTGATATCTCAATGCCTCTAATACCAAACCTGAGATCCTTCCTCTAACATGAAATGTGATATCCAACTCCTTCCCATTCCAATCCTGAGACACTTCCTATAGCATGAGATGTGATATCTAAATGCTTCTAATACCAAACTTGAGACTCTTCCTATAACATGAGATGGGATATCCAACTCCTTCCCATTCCAATCCTTAGACCCTTCCTACATCATGCAGTATGATATCTCAATGATTCTAATAACAAACCTGAGACCCGTCCTATAACACGAGATGGGATATCCAACACCTTCCCATTCCAATCCTGAGACACTTCCGATAGCAGAGATGTGATATCTCAATGCTTATACCAATCCTGAGACCCTTCCTATAACATGAGATGTGATATCCAACTCCTTCCCGTTCCAAACCTGAGACCCTTCCTATAGCATATGTGATATCCAACACATTCCCATTCCAAACATGAGACCCTTCCTATAGCAGGAATGTAATATCCAACTCCTTCCCATTCCAATCCTGAGACCATTCCTATAGCATGAGATGTGATATCTCAATGCTTCTAATACCAAACCTGAGATCCTTCCTATGAGATGAGATGTGATATCCAATTCCTCCCCATTCCAAACCTGAGAACCTTCCTACAGCATGGGATGTGATATCTCAATGCTTCTAATACCAAACCTGAGACCAGTCCTATAACATGAGATTGGATATCCAACTCCTTCCCCTTCCAAACCTGAGACCCTTCCTATAGCATGAGATGTGATATCCAACTTCTTCCCATTCCAATCCTGAGACCCTTCCTATAACATGAGATGTGATGTCTCAATGCTTCTAATACCAAACCTGAGATCTTTCCTATAACATGAGATGTGATATCCAACTCCTTCCCATTCCAATCCTGAGACCCTACCTATAGCATGAGATGTGCTATCTCAATGCTTATACCAAACCTGAGACCCTTCCTAAAGCTTGAGATGTGATATCCAACTCCTTCCCATTCCAATCCTGAGACCCTTCCTATAACATGAAATGTGATATCCAACTCCTTCCCATTCCAACCTGAGACCCTTCCTATAGCATGAGATGTGATATCTCAAGGCCTCTAATACCAAACCTGAGATCCTTCCTCTAACATGAAATGTGATATCCAACTCCTTCCCTTTCCAAACCTAAGAGCCTATCTATAGCATGAGATGTGATATCCAAGTCCTTCCCATTCCAATCCTGAGACCCTTCCTATAACATGACATGTGATATCCAACTCCTTCCCATTCCAACCTGAGACCCTTCCTATAGCATGAGATGGGATATCCAACTCCTTCCAAATCCAATACTGATACCCTTCCAAAGCATGAGATGTGATATCCCAATGCTTCTATCAAACCTGAGAACCATACTATGGCATGAGATGTGATATCAAACTCCTTCCCATTGCAATCCTGAGACTCTTCCTATAGCTTGAGATATGATATCCAACTCCTTCCCATTCCAATTCTGAGACCCTTCCTATACCATGAGACTTGATATCTCAATGCTTCTAATACCAAACCTGAGACCCGTCCTATAACATGAGATGTGATATCCAAATCTTTCCCCTTCCAAACCTTAGACCCTTCCTTTATCATGAGATGTGATATCCAACTCCTTCCCATTCCAATCCTGAGACCCTTCCGATATCATGAGATTTGTTATCTCAATGCTTCTAATATCAAAATTGAGACCCTCCCTATAGCATGAGATGGGATATCCAACTCCTTGCCATTCCAATCCTGAGACCGTTCTGATAGCAGAGATGTGATATCTCAATGCTTATACCAAATCTGAGACCTTTCCTATAGCATGAGATGTGATATCCAACTCCTTCCCATTCCAATCCTGAGACCCTTCCTATAGCATGAGATGTGATGTCTCAATGCTTCTAATACCAAACCTGAGATCCTTCCTATAACATGAGATGTGATATCCAACTCTTTCCCATTCCAATCCTGAGACCCTTCCTATAGCATGAGATGTGCTATCTCAATGCTTATACCAAACCTGAGACCCTTCCTAAAGCGTGAGATATGATATCCAACTCCTTCCCATTCCAATCCTGAGACCCTTCCTATAGCATGAGATGTGATATCTCAAGGCCTCTAATACCAAACCTGAGATCCTTCCTCTAACATGAAATGTGATATCCAACTCCTTCCCCTTCCAAACCTGAGAGCCTTCCTATAGCATGAGATATGATATCCAAGTCCTTCCCATTCAAATCCTGAGACCCTTCCTATAACATGAAATGTGATATCCAACTCCTTCCCATTCCAACCTGAGACCCTTCCTATAGCATGAGATGGGATATCCAACTTCTTCCAAATCCAATACTGATACCCTTCCGATAGCATGAGATGTGATATCCCAATGCTTCTACCAAACCTGAGACCCATACTATGGCATGAGATGTGATATCAAACTCCTTCCCATTCCAATCCTGAGACTCTTCCTATAGCTTGAGGTGTGATACCCAACTCCTTCCCATTCCAATTCTGAGACCCTTCTTATACCATGAGACTTGATATCTCAGTGCTTCTAATAACAAACCTGAGACCCGTCCTATAACATGAGATGTGATATCCAAATCCTTCCCCTTCCAAACTTTAGACCCTTCCTTTATCATGAAATGTGATATCCAACTCCTTCCCATTCCAATCCTGAGACCCTTCCAATATCATGAGATTTGTTATCTCAATGCTTCTAATATCAAACTTGAGACCCTCCCTATAGCATGAGATGTGACATCCAAGTCCTTCCCATTCCAATCCTGAGACCCTTCCTATAGCATGAGATGTGATATCTCTATGTTTCTAATACCAAACCTGAGACCATTCCTATAACATGAGATGGGATATCCAACTCCTTCCCATTCCAATCCTGAGACCCTTCCGATAGCAGAGATGTGATATCTCAATGCTTATACCAAACCTGAGACCCTTCCTATGGCCTGAGATGTCATATACAACTCCTTCCCATTCCAATCCTGAGACCCTTTCTTTAGCATGAGATGTGATATCTCAATGCTTATACCAAATCTGAGACCCTTCCTATAGCATGAGATGTGATATCCAATTCCTTCCCATTCCAATCCTGAGACCCTTCCCATAGCATGAGATGTGATATCTCAATGCTTATACCAAACCTGAGAGCCTACCTATAGCATGAGATGTGATATCCAAGTCCATCCCATTCCAATCCTTAGACCCTTCCTACAGCATGTGATGTGATATCTCAATGATTCTAATACCAAACCAGAGACTCTTCCTATAACATGAGATGGGATATCCAACTCCTTCCCATTCCAATCCTGAGCCGCTTCCGATAGCAGAGATGTGATATCTCAATGCTTATACCAAACCTGAGACCCTTCCTATAACATGAGATGTGATATCCAACTCCTTCCCGTTCCAAACCTGAGGCACTAACTATAGCATATGTGATATCCAACTGCTTCCCATTCCAAACATGAGACCCTTCCTATAGCAAGAAAGGAATATCCAACTCCTACCCATTCCAATCCTGAGACCCTTCCTATAGCAAGAGATGTGATATCCAAATCCTTCCCATTCCAATCCTGAGACCCTTCCTATAACATGAGATGTGATATCCAAATCCTTCCCATTCCAATCCTGAGACCCTTCCTATAACATGAGATGTGATATCCAACTCCTTCCCATTCAAATCCTGAGACCCTTCCTATAACATGAGATGTGATATCCAATTCCTTCCCATTCAAAACCTGAGACCCTTCCTATTGGATGAGATGTGATATCCAACTCCTTCCCATTCCAACCCTGAGACCCTTCCTATAGCATGAGATGTGATATCTCAATGCTTATACCAAACCTGAGACCCTTCCTATAGCATGAGATGTGATATCCAACTACTTCCCATTCCAATCCTGAGACCCTTCCTATAGCATGAGATGTGATATCTCAATGCTTCTAATACCAAACCTGAGATCCTTCCTATAACATGAGATGTGATATCCAACTCCTTCCATTCCAATCCTGAGACCCGTCCTATAGCATGAGATGTGATATCTCAATGCTTATACCAAACCTGAGACCCTTCCTATAGCATGAGATGTGATATCCAACTACTTCCCATTCCAATCCTGAGACCCTTCCTATAGCATGAGATGTGATATCTCAATGCTTCTAATACCAAACCTGAGATCCTTCCTCTAACATGAAATGTGATATCCAACTCCTTCCTTTCCAAACCTAAGAGCCTATCTATCGCATGAGATGTGATATCCAAGTCCTTCCCATTCCAATCCTTAGACCCTTCCTACAGCATGCAATATGATATCTCAATGATTCTAATAACAAACCTGAGACCCGTCCTATAGCATGAGATATGATATCCAAGTCCTTCCCATTTCAATCCTGAGACCCTTCCTATAACATGAAATGTGATATCCAACTCCTTCCCATTCCAACCTGAGACCCTTCCTATAGCATGAGATGGGATATCCAACTTCTTCCAAATCCAATACTGATACCCTTCCGATAGCATGAGATGTGATATCCCAATGCTTCTACCAAACCTGAGACCCATACTATGGCATGAGATGTGATATCAAACTCCTTCCCATTCCAATCCTGAGACCCTTCCTATAGCTTGAGGTGTGATATACAACTCCTTCCCATTCCAATTCTGAGACCCTTCTTATACCATGAGACTTGATATCTCAATGCTTCTAATACCAAACCTGAGACCCGTCCTATAACATGAGATGTGATATCCAAATCCTTCCCCTTCCAAACCTTAGACCCTTCCTTTATCATGAGATGTGGTATCCAACTCCTTCCCATTCCAATCCTGAGACCCTTCCGATATCATGAGATTTGGTATCTCAATGCTTCTAATATCAAACTTGAGACCCTCCCTATAGCATGAGATGTGACATCCAAGTCCTTCCCATTCCAATCCTTAGACCCTTCCTATAGCATGAGATGTGATATCTCTATGCTTCTAATACCAAACCTGAGACCCTTCCTATAAGATGAGATGGGATATCCAACTCCTTCCCATTCCAATCCTGAGACCCTTCCGATAGCAGAGATGTGATATCTCAATGCTTATACCAAACCTGAGACCCTTCCTATGGCCTGAGATGTCATATACAACTCCTTCCCATTCCAATCCTGAGACCCTTCCTTTAGCATGAGATGTGATATCTCAATGCTTATACCAAATCTGAGACCCTTCCTATAGCATGAGATGTGATATCCAAATCCTTCCCATTCCAATCCTGAGACCCTTCCTATAGCATGAGATGTGATATCTCAATGCTTATACCAAACCTGAGAGCCTACCTATAGCATGAGATTTGATATCCAAGTCCATCCCATTCCAATCCTTAGACCCTTCCTACAGCATGCAATGTGATATTTCAATGATTCTAATACCAAACCAGAGACTCTTCCTATAACATGAGATGGGATATCCAACTCCTTCCCATTCCAATCCTGAGCCGCTTCCGATAGCAGAGATGTGATATCTCAATGCTTATACCAAACCTGAGACCCTTCCTATAACATGAGATGTGATATCCAACTCCTTCCCGTTCCAAACCTGAGACACTAACTATAGCATATGTGATATCCAACTCCTTCCCATTCCAAACATGAGACCCTTCCTATAGCAAGAAAGTAATATCCAACTCCTTCCCATTCCAAACATGAGACCCTTCCTATAGCAAGAAAGTAATATCCAACTCCTACCCATTCCAATCCTGAGACCCTTCCTATAGCAAGAGATGTGATATCCAAATCCTTCCCATTCCAATCCTGAGACCCTTCCTATAACATGAGATGTGATATCCAACTCCTTCCCATTCCAACCTGAGACACTTCCTATAGCATGAGAAGGGATATCCAACTCCTTCCCAATCCAATCCTGAGACCCTTCCGATAGCAGAGATGTGATATCTCAATGCTTATACCAAACCTGAGACCCTTCCTATGGCATGAGATGTGATATCCAACTCTTTGCCATTCAAATCCTGAGACCCTTCCTATAGCATGAGAAGGGATATCCAACTCCTTCCCAATCCAATCCTGAGACCCTTCCGATAGCAGAGACGTGATATCTCAATGCTTCTACCAAACCTGAGACCCTTCCTTTAGCATGAGATGTGATATCCAAATCCTTCACATTCCAATCCTGAGACCCTTCCTATAGCATGGGATGTGATATCTCAATGCTTCTAATACCAAACCTGAGATCCTTCCTATAACATGAGATGTGATATCCAATTCCTTCCCATTCCAATCCTGAGATCCTTCCGATAGCAGAGATGTGATATCCCAATGCTTATACCAAACCTGAGACCCTTCCTATGGCCTGAGATGTCATATACAACTCCTTCCCATTCCAATCCTGAGACCCTTCCTATAGCATGAGATGTGATGTCTCAATGCTTCTAATACCAAACCTGAGATCCTTCCTATAACATGAGATGTGATATCCAACTCCTTCCCATTCCAATCCTGAGACCCTTATGAAAGCATGAGATGTGATATCTCAATGCTTCTAATACCAAACCTGAGATCCTTCCTATAACATGAGATGTGATATCCAACTCCTTCCCATTCCAACCTGAGACACTTCCTATAGCATGAGAAGGGATATCCAACTCCTTCCCAATCCAATCCTGAGACCCTTCCGATAGCAGAGATGTGATATCTCAATGCTTATACCAAACCTGAGACCCTTCCTATGGCATGAGATGTGATATCCAACTCTTTGCCATTCAAATCCTGAGACCCTTCCTATAGCATGAGAAGGGATATCCAACTCCTTCCCAATCCAATCCTGAGACCCTTCCGATAGCAGAGACGTGATATCTCAATGCTTCTACCAAACCTGAGACCCTTCCTTTAGCATGAGATGTGATATCCAAATCCTTCACATTCCAATCCTGAGACCCTTCCTATAGCATGGGATGTGATATCTCAATGCTTCTAATACCAAACCTGAGATCCTTCCTATAACATGAGATGTGATATCCAATTCCTTCCCATTCGAATCCTGAGACCCTTCCGATAGCAGAGATGTGATATCTCAATGCTTATACCAAACCTGAGACCCTTCCTATGGCCTGAGATGTCATATACAACTCCTTCCCATTCCAATCCTGAGACCCTTCCTATAGCATGAGATGTGATATCTCAATGCTTATACCAAATCTGAGACCCTTCCTATAGCATGAGATGTGATATCCAACTCCTTCCCATTCCAATCCTGAGACCCTTCCTATAGCATGAGATGTGATGTCTCAATGCTTCTAATACCAAACCTGAGATCCTTCCTATAACATCAGATGTGATATCCAACTCCTTCCCATTCCAATCCTGAGACCCTTATGAAAGCATGAGATGTGATATCTCAATGCTTCTAATACCAAACCTGAGATCCTTCCTATAACATGAGATGTGATTTCCAAATCCTTCCCCTTCCAAACCTGAGACCCTCCCTTTAGCATGAGATGTGATATCCAACTCCTTCCCATTCCAATCCTGAGACCCTTCTGATAGCATGAGATGTGATATCTCAATGCCTCTAATACCAAACCTGAGATCCTACCTCTAACATGAAATGTGATATCCATCTCATTCCCTTTCCAAACCTGAGACCCTGCCTATAGCATGAGATGTGATATCCAAGTCCTTCCCATTCCAATCCTGAGACCCTTCATATAGCATGTGATGTGATATCTCAATGTTTATACCAAACCTGAGACCCTTCCTATGGCATGAGATGTCATATACAACTCCTTCCCATTCCAATCCTGAGACACTTCCTATAGCATGAGATGTGATATCTCAATGCTTATACCAAACCTGAGACCCTTCCTATAGCATGAGATGTGATATCCAACTTCTTCCCATTCCAATCCTGAGACCCTTCCTATAACATGAGATGTGATGTCTCAATGCTTCTAATACCAAACCTGAGATCTTTCCTATAACATGAGATGTGATATCCAACTCCTTCCCATTCCAATCCTGAGACCCTTCCTATAGCATGAGATGTGATATCACAATGCTTATACCAAACCTGAGACCGTTCCTATAGCTTGAGATGTGATATCCAACTCCTTCCCATTCCAATCCTGAGACCCTTCCTATAGCATGAGATGTGATATCTCAAGGCCTCTAATACCAAACCTGAGATCCTTCCTCTAACATGAAATGTGATATCCAACTCCTTCCCCTTCCAAACCTGAGAGCCTTCCTATAGCATGGGATATGATATCCAAGTCCTTCCCATTCCAATCCTGAGACCCTTCCTATAACATGAAATGTGATATCCAACTCCTTCCCATTCCAACCTGAGACCCTTCCTATATCATGAGATGGGATATCTCAATGCTTCTAATACCAAACCTGAGACTCTTCCTATAACATGAGATGGGATATCCAACTCCTTCCCATTCCAATCCTAAGACCCTTTCGATAGCAGAGATGTGATATCTCAATGCTTATACCAAACCTGAGACCCTTCCTACGGCATGAGATGTCATATACAACTCCTTCCCATTCCAATCCTGAGACCCTTCCTATAGCACGAGATGTGATATCTCAATGCTTATACCAAACCTGAGACCCTTCCTCTAGCATGAGATGTGATATCCAACTCCTTCCCATTCCAATCCTGAGACCCTTCCTATAGCATGAGATGTGATATCCAACTCCTTCCCATTCCAATCCTGAGACCCTTCCTATAGCCTGAGATCTGATATCTCAATGCCTCCAATACCAAACCTGAGATCCTTCCTCTAACATGAAATGTGATATCCAACTCCTTCCCTTTCCAAACCTGAGAGCCTATCTATAGCATGAGATGTGATATCCAAGTCCTTCCCATTCCAATCCTGAGACACTTCCGATAGCAGAGATGTGATATCTCAATGCTTATACCAAACCTGAGACCCTTCCTATAACAAGAGATGTGATATCCAACTCCTTCCCGTTCCAAACCTGAGACCCTTCCTTTAGCATGAGATGTGATATCCAGCTCCTTCCCATTCCAATCCTGAGACCCTTCTGATAGCATGAGATGTGATATCTCAATGCTTCTAATATCAAAACTGAGACCCTCCCTATAGCATGATATGTGATATCTAAGACCTTCCCATTCCAATCCTGAGACCCTTCCTATAGCATGAGATGTGATATCTCAATGCTTCTACCAAACCTGAGACCCTTCCTTTAGCATGAGATGGGATAACCAACTCCTTCCCATTCCAATCCTGAGACCCTTCCTATAGCATGAGATGTGATATCTCAATACTTCTAATACCAAACCTGAGATCCTTCCAATAACATGAGATGTGATATCCAAATCCTTCCCCTTCCAAACCTGAGACCCTCCCTTTAGCATGAGATGTGATATCCAACTCCTTCCCATTCCAATCCTGAGAACCTTCTGATAGCATGAGATGTGATATCTCAATGCTTCTATACCAAACCTGAGATCCTTCCGATAGCATGAGATGTGATATCTCAATGCTTCTAATACCAAACCTGAGATCCTTCCTATAACATGAGATGTGATATCCAAATCCTTCCCCTTCCAAACCTGAGACCCTCCCTTTAGCATGAGATGTGATATCCAACTCCTTACCATTCCAATCCTGAGACTCTTCTGATAGCATGAGATGTGATATCTCAATGCCTCTAATACCAAACCTGAGATCCTACCTCTAACATGAAATGTGATATCCAACTCTTTCCCCTTCCAAACCTGAGAGCCTTCCTATAGCATGAGATGTGATATCCAAGTCCTTCTAATTCCAATCCTGAGACCCTTCCTATAACATGAGATGTGATATCCAACTCCTTCCCATTCCAACCTGAGACCCTTCCTATAGCATGAGATGGGATATCCAACTCCTTCCAAATCCAATCCTGATACCCTTCCGATAGCATGAGATGTGATATCCCAATGCTTCTACCAAACCTGAGACCCATACTATGGCATGAGATGTGATATCAAACTCCTTCCCCTTCCAAACCTTAGACACTTCCTTTATCATGAGATGTGATATCCAACACCTTCCCATTCCATCCCTGAGACCCTTCCGATATCATGAGATGTGATGTCTCAATGCTTCTAATATCAAACTTGAGACCCTCCTTATAGCATGAGATGTGATATCCAAGTCCTTCCCATTCCAATCCTGAGACCCTTCCTATAGCATGAGATGTGATATCTCAATGCTTCTAATACCAAACCTGAGACCCTTCCTATAACATGAGATGGGAATATCCAACTCCTTCCCATTCCAATCCTGAGACCCTTCCGATAGTAGAGATGTGATAGCTCAATGCTTATACCAAACCTGAGATCCTTCCTATAACATGAGATGTGATATCCAACTCCTTCCCATTCCAATCCTGAGACCCTTCCTATAGCATGAGATATGATATCTCAATGCTTCTAATATCAAACTTGAGACCCTCCCTATAGCATGAGATGTGATATCCAAGTCCTTCCCATTCCAATCCTGAGACCCTTCCGATAGCATGAGATGTGATGTCTCAATGCTTCTAATACCAAACCTGAGATCCTTCCTATAACATGAGATGTGATATCCAACTCCTTCCCATTCCAATCCTGAGACCCTTCCTATAGCATGAGATGTGATATCTCAATGCTTATACCAAACCTGAGACCCTTCCTATAGCATGAGATGTGATATCCAACTCCTTCCCATTCCAATCCTGAGACCCTTCCTATAGCATGAGATGTGATATCTCAATGCCTCTAATACCAAACCTGAGATCCTTCCTCTAACATGAAATGTGATATCCAACTCCTTCCCATTCCAATCCTGAGACACTTCCTATAGCATGAGATGTGATAGCTAAATGCTTCTAATACCAAACTTGAGACTCTTCCTATAACATTAGATGGGATATCCAACTCCTTCCCATTCCAATCCTTAGACCCTTCCTACAGCATGCAATATGATATCTCAATGATTCTAATAACAAACCTGAGACCCGTCCTATAACATGAGATGGGATATCCAACACCTTCGCATTCCAATCCTGAGACACTTCCGATAGCAGAGATGTGATATCTCAATGCTTATACCAAACCTGAGACCCTTCCTATAACATGAGATGTGATATCCAACTCCTTCCCGTTCCAAACCTGAGACCCTTCCTATAGCATATGTGATATCCAACTCCTTCCCATTCCAATCCTGAGACCATTCCTATAGCATGAGATGTGATATCTCAATGCTTCTAATACCAAACCTGAGATCCTTCCTATGACATGAGATGTGATATCCAATTCCTCCCCATTCCAAACCTGAGAACCTTCCTACAGCATGCGATGTGATATCTCAATGTTTCTAATACCAAACCCGAGACCAGTCCTATAACATGAGATTGGATATCCAACTCTTTCCCCTTCCAAACCTGAGACCCTTCCTATAGCATGAGATGTGATATCCAACTCCTTCCCATTCCAACCTGAGACCCTTCCTATAGCATGAGATGTGATATCTCAAGGCCTCTAATACCAAACCTGAGATCCTTCCTCTAACATGAAATGTGATATCCAACTCCTTCTCCTTCCAAACCTGAGAGCCTTCCTATAGCATGAGATATGATATCCAAGTCCTTCCCATTCCAATCCTGAGACCCTTCCTATAACATGAAATGTGATATCCAACTCCTTCCCATTCCAACCTGAGACCCTTCCTATAGCATGAGATGGGATATCCAACTCCTTCCAAATCCAATACTGATACCCTTCCAATAGCATGAGATGTGATATCCCAATGCTTCTATCAAACCTGAGAACCATACTATGGCATGAGATGTGATATCAAACTCCTTCCCATTCCAATCCTGAGACTCTTCCTATAGCTTGAGATGTGATATCCAACTCCTTCCCATTCCAATTCTGAGACCCTTCCTATACCATGAGACTTGATATCTCAATGCTTCTAATACCAAACCTGAGACCCGTCCTATAACATGAGATGTGATATCCAAATCTTTCCCCTTCCAAACCTTAGACCCTTCCTTTATCATGAGATGTGATATCCAACTCCTTCCCATTCCAATCCTGAGACCCTTCCGATATCATGAGATTTGTTATCTCAATGCTTCTAATATCAAAATTGAGACCCTCCCTATAGCATGAGATGGGATATCCAACTCCTTCCCATTCCAATCCTGAGACCCTTCCGATAGCAGAGATGTGATATCTCAATGCTTATACCAAATCTGAGACCCTTCCTATAGCATGAGATGTGATATCCAACTCCTTCCCATTCCAATCCTGAGGCCCTTCCTATAGCATGAGATGTCATGTCTCAATGCTTCTAATACCAAACCTGAGATCCTTCCTATAACATGAGATGTGATATCCAACTCCTTCCCATTCCAATCCTGAGACCCTTCCTATAGCATGAGATGTGCTATCTCAATGCTTATACCAAACCTGAGACCCTTCCTAAAGCTTGAGATGTGATATCCAACTCCTTCCCATTCCAATCCTGAGACCCTTCCTATAGCATGAGATGTGATATCTCAAGGCCTCTAATACCAAACCTGAGATCCTTCCTCTAACATGAAATGTGATATCCAACTCCTTCTCCTTCCAAACCTGAGAGCCTTCCTATAGCATGAGATATGATATCCAAGTCCTTCCCATTCCAATCCTGAGACCCTTCCTATAACATGAAATGTGATATCCAACTCCTTCCCATTCCAACCTGAGACCCTTCCTATAGCATGAGATGGGATATCCAACTCCTTCCAAATCCAATACTGATACCCTTCCAATAGCATGAGATATGATATCCCAATGCTTCTATCAAACCTGAGAACCATACTATGGCATGAGATGTGATATCAAACTCCTTCCCATTCCAATCCTGAGACTCTTCCTATAGCTTGAGATGTGATATCCAACTCCTTCACATTCCAATTCTGAGACCCTTCCTATGCCATGAGACTTGATATCTCAATGCTTCTAATACCAAACCTGAGACCCGTCCAATAACATGAGATGTGATATCCAAATCTTTCCCCTTCCAAACCTTAGACCCTTCCTTTATCATGAGATGTGATATCCAACTCCTTCCCATTCCAATCCTGAGACCCTTCCGATATCATGAGATTTGTTATCTCAATGCTTCTAATATCAAACTTGAGGCCCTCCCTATAGCATGAGATGTGACATCCAAGCCCTCCCCATTCCAATCCTGAGACCCTTCCTATAGCATGAGATGTGATATCTCAATGCTTCTAATACCAAACCTGAGACCCTTCCTATAACATGAGATGGGATATCCAACTCCTTCCCATTCCAATCCTGAGACCCTTCCGATAGCAGAGATGTGATATCTCAATGCTTATACCAATCCTGAGACCCTTCCTATGGCCTGAGATGTCATATACAACTCCTTCCCAATCCAATCCTGAGACCCTTCCTATAGCATGAGATGTGATATCTCAATGCTTATACCAAATGTGAGACCCTTCCTATAGCATGAGATGTGATATCCAACTCCTTCCCATTCCAATCCTGAGACACTTCCTATAGCATGAGATGTGATGTCTCAATGCTTCTAATACCAAACCTGAGATCCTTCCTATAACATGAGATGTGATATCCAACTCCTTCCCATTCCAATCCTGAGACCCTTCCTATAGCATGAGATGTGATGTCTCAATGCTTCTAATACCAAACCTGAGAACCTTCCTACAGCATGCGATGTGATATCTCAATGCTTATAATACCAAACCTGAGACCAGTCCTATAACATGAGATTGGATATCCAACTCCTTCCCCTTCCAAACCTGAGAGCCTTCCTATAGCATGAGATGTGATATCCAACTTCTTCCCATTCCAATCCTGAGACCTTTCCTATAACATGAGATGTGATGTCTCAATGCTTCTAATACCAAACCTGAGATCTTTCCTATAACATGAGATGTGATATCCAACTCCTTCCCATTCCAATCCTGAGACCCTTCCTATAGCATGAGATGTGCTATCTCAATGCTTATACCAAACCTGAGACCCTTCCTAAAGCTTGAGATGTGATATCCAACTCCTTCCCATTCCAAACCTGAGAGCCTTCCTATAGCATGAGATATGATATCCAAGTCCTTCCCATTCCAATCCTGAGACCCTTCCTATAACATGAAATGTGATATCCAACTCCTTCCCATTCCAACCTGAGACCCTTCCTATAGCATGAGATGGGATATCCAACTCCTTCCAAATCCAATACTGATACCCTTCCAATAGCATGAGATGTGATATCCCAATGCTTCTATCAAACCTGAGAACCATACTATGGCATGAGATGTGATATCAAACTCCTTCCCATTCCAATCTTGAGACTCTTCCTATAGCTTGAGATGTGATATCCAACTCCTTCACATTCCAATTCTGAGACCCTTCCTATGCCATGAGACTTGATATCTCAATGCTTCTAATACCAAACCTGAGACCCGTCCAATAACATGAGATGTGATATCCAAATCTTTCCCCTTCCAAACCTTAGACCCTTCCTTTATCATGAGATGTGATATCCAACTCCTTCCCATTCCAATCCTGAGACCCTTCCGATATCATGAGATTTGTTATCTCAATGCTTCTAATATCAAACTTGAGGCCCTCCCTATAGCATGAGATGTGACATCCAAGTCCTCCCCATTCCAATCCTGAGACCCTTCCTATAGCATGAGATGTGATATCTCAATGCTTCTAATACCAAACCTGAGACCCTTCCTATAACATGAGATGGGATATCCAACTCCTTCCCATTCCAATCCTGAGACCCTTCCGATAGCAGAGATGTGATATCTCAATGCTTATACCAATCCTGAGACCCTTCCTATGGCCTGAGATGTCATATACAACTCCTTCCCAATCCAATCCTGAGACCCTTCCTATAGCATGAGATGTGATATCTCAATGCTTATACCAAATGTGAGACCCTTCCTATAGCATGAGATGTGATATCCAACTCCTTCCCATTCCAATCCTGAGACCCTTCCTATAGCATGAGATGTGATGTCTCAATGCTTCTAATACCAAACCTGAGATCCTTCCTATAACATGAGATGTGATATCCAACTCCTTCCCATTCCAATCCTGAGACCCTTCCTATAGCATGAGATGTGATGTCTCAATGCTTCTAATACCAAACCTGAGAACCTTCCTACAGCATGCGATGTGATATCTCAATGCTTATAATACCAAACCTGAGACCAGTCCTATAACATGAGATTGGATATCCAACTCCTTCCCCTTCCAAACCTGAGACCCTTCCTATAGCATGAGATGTGATATCCAACTTCTTCCCATTCCAATCCTGAGACCCTTCCTATAACATGAGATGTGATGTCTCAATGCTTCTAATACCAAACCTGAGATCTTTCCTATAACATGAGATGTGATATCCAACTCCTTCCCATTCCAATCCTGAGACCCTTCCTATAGCATGAGATGTGCTATCTCAATGCTTATACCAAACCTGAGACCCTTCCTATAGCTTGAGATGTGATATCCAACTCCTTCCCATTCCAAACCTGAGAGCCTTCCTATAGCATGAGATATGATATCCAAGTCCTTCCCATTCCAATCCTGAGACCCTTCCTATAACATGAAATGTGATATCCAACTCCTTCCCATTCCAACCTGAGACCCTTCCTATAGCATGAGATGGGATATCCAACTCCTTCCAAATCCAATACTGATACCCTTCCAATAGCATGAATTGTGATATCCCAATGCTTCTACCAAACCTGAGACCCATACTATGGCATGAGATGTGATATCAAACTCATTCCCATTCCAATCCTGAGACTCTTCCTATAGCTTGAGATGTGATATCCAACTCCTTCCCATTCCAATTCTGAGATCCTTCCTATGCCATGAGACTTGATATCTCAATGCTTCTAATACCAAACCTGAGACCCGTCCAATAACATGAGATGTGATATCCAAATCTTTCCCCTTCCAAACCTTAGACCCTTCCTTTATCATGAAATGTGATATCCAACTCCTTCCCATTCCAATCCTGAGACCCTTCCGATATCATGAGATTTGTTATCTCAATGCTTCTAATATCAAACTTGAGACCCTCCCTATAGCATGAGATGTGACATACAAGTCCTCCCCATTCCAATCCTGAGACCCTTCCTATAGCATGAGATGTGATATCTCAATGCTTCTAATACCAAACCTGAGACCCTTCCTATAACATGAGATGTCATATACAACTCCTTCCCAATCCAATCCTGAGACCCTTCCTATAGCATGAGATGTGATATCTCAATGCTTATACCAAATCTGAGACCCTTCCTATAGCATGAGATGTGATATCCAACTCCTTCCCATTCCAATCCTGAGACCCTTATGATAGCATGAGATGTGATATCTCAATGCTTCTAATACCAACCTTGAGATACTTCCGATAGCATGAGATGTGATATCTCAATGCTTCTAATACCAAACCTGAGATCCTTCCTATAACATGAGATGTGATTTCCAAATCCTCCCCCTTCCAAACCTGAGACCCTCCATTTAGCATGAGATGTGATATACAACTCCTTCCCATTCCAATCCTGAGACCCTTCTGATAGCATGAGATGTGATATCTCAATGCCTCTAATACCAAACCTGAGATCCTATCTCTAACATGAAATGTGATATCCATCTCCTTCCCTTTCCAAACCTGAGGCCCTGCTATAGCATGAGATGTGATATCCAAGTCCTTCCCATTCCAATCCTGAGACCCTTCCTATAACATGAGATGTGATGTCTCAATGCTTCTAATACCAAACCTGAGATATTTCCTATAACATGAGATGTGATATCCAACTCCTTCCCATTCCAATCCTGAGACCCTTCCTATAGCATGAGATGTGATATCTCAATGCTTATACCAAACCTGAGACCCTTCCTATAGCTTGAGATGTGATATCCAACCCCTTCCCATTCCAATCCTGAGACCCTTCCTATAGCATGAGATGTGATATCTCAAGGCCTCTAATACCAAACCTGAGATCCTTCCTCTAACATGAAATGTGATATCCAACTCCTTCCCCTTCCAAACCTGAGAGCCTTCCTATAGCATGAGATATGATATCCAAGTCCTTCCCATTCCAATCCTGAGACCCTTCCTATAACATGAAATGTGATATCCAACTCCTTCCCATTCCAACCTGAGACCCTTCCTATAGCATGAGATGGGATATCCAACTTCTTCCAAATCCAATACTGATACCCTTCCGATAGCATGAGATGTGATATCCCAATGCTTCTACCAAATCTGAGACCCATACTATGGCATGAGATGTGATATCAAACTCCTTCCCATTCCAATCCTGAGACCCTTCCTATAGCTTGAGGTGTGATATCCAACTCCTTCCCATTCCAATTCTGAGACCCTTCTTATACCATGAGACTTGATATCTCAATGCTTCTATTACCAAACCTGAGACCCGTCCTATAACATGAGATGTGATATCCAAATCCTTCCCCTTCCAAACCTTAGACCCTTCCTTTATCATGAGATGTGATATCCAACTCCTTCCCATTCCAATCCTGAGACCCTTCCGATATCATGAGATTTGTTATCTCAATGCTTCTAATATCAAACTTGAGACCCTCCCTATAGCATGAGATGTGACATCCAAGTCCTTCCCATTCCAATCCTGAGACCGTTCCTATAGCATAAGATGTGATATCTCTATGCTTCTAATACCAAACCTGAGACCATTCCTATAACATGAGATGGGATATCCAACTCCTTCCCATTCCGATCCTGAGACCCTTCCGATAGCAGAGATGTGATATCTCAATTCTTATACCAAACCTGAGACCCTTCCTATGGCCTGAGATGTCATATACAACTCCTTCCCATTCCAATCCTGAGACCCTTCCTTTAGCATGAGATGTGATATCTCAATGCTTATACCAAACCTGAGAGCCTACCTATAGCATGAGATGTGATATCCAAGTCCATCCCATTCCAATCCTGAGACCCTTCCTACAGCATGCAATGTGATATCTCAATGATTCTAATACCAAACCAGAGACTCTTCCTATAACATGAGATGGGATATCCAACTCCTTCCCATTCCAATCCTGAGCCGCTTCCGATAGCAGAGATGTGATATCTCAATGCTTATACCAAACTTGAGACCCTTCCTATAACATGAGATGTGATATCCAACTCCTTCCCGTTCCAAACCTGAGACACTAACTATAGCATATGTGATATCCAACTGCTTCCCATTCCAAACATGAGACCCTTCCTATAGCAAGAAAGTAATATCCAACTCCTACCCATTCCAATCCTGAGACCCTTCCTATAGCAAGAGATGTGATATCCAAATCCTTCCCATTCCAATCCTGAGACCCTTCCTATAACATGAGATGTGATTACCAACTCCTTCCCATTCAAATCCTGAGACCCTTCCTATAGCATGAGAAGGGATATCCAACTCCTTCCCAATCCAATCCTGAGACCCTTCCGATAGCAGAGACGTGATATCTCAATGCTTCTACCAAACCTGAGACCCTTCCTTTAGCATGAGATGTGATATCCAAATCCTTCACATTCCAATCCTGAGACCCTTCCTAAAGCATGAGATGTGATATCTCAATGCTTCTAATACCAAACCTGAGATCCTTCCTATAACATGAGATGTGATATCCAATTCCTTCCCATTCCAAACCTGAGACCCTTCCTATTGGATGAGATGCGATATCCAACTCCTTCCCATTCCAACCCTGAGACCCTTCCTATAGCATGAGATGTGATGTCTCAATGCTTCTAATACCAAACCTGAGATCCTTCCTATAACATGAGATGTGATATCCAACTCCTTCCATTCCAATCCTGAGACCTGTCCTATAGCATGAGATGTGATATCTCAATGCTTATACCAAACCTGAGACCCTTCCCTTAGCATAAGATGTGATATCCAACTACTTCCCATTCCAATCCTGAGACCCTTCCTATAGCATGAGATGTGATATCTCAATGCTTCTAATACCAAACCTGAGATCCTTCCTCTAACATGAAATGTGATATCCAACTCCTTCCCTTTCCAAACCTAAGAGCCTATCTATAGCATGAGATGTGATATCCAAGTCCTTCCCATTCCAATCCTTAGACCCTTCGTACAGCATGCAATATGATATCTCAATGATTCTAATAACAAACCTGAGACCCGTCCTATAGCATGAGATATGATATCCAAGTCATTCCCATTTCTATCCTGAGACCCTTCCTATAACATGAAATGTGATATCCAACTCCTTCCCATTCCAACCTGAGACCCTTCCTATAGCATGAGATGGGATATCCAACTTCTTCCAAATCCAATACTGATACCCTTCCGATAGCATGAGATGTGATATCCCAATGCTTCTACCAAACCTGAGACCCATACTATGGCATGAGATGTGATATCAAACTCCTTCCCATTCCAATCCTGAGACCCTTCCTATAGCTTGAGGTGTGATATCCAACTCCTTCCCATTCCAATTCTGAGACCCTTCTTATAACATGAGACTTGATATCTCAAGATAATACCAAACCTGAGACCCGTCCTATAACATGAGATGTGATATCCAAATCCTTCCCCTTCCAAACCTTAGACCCTTCCTTTATCATGAGATGTGGTATCCAACTCCTTCCCATTCCAATCCTGAGACCCTTCCGATATCATGAGATTTGTTATCTCAATGCTTCTAATCTCAAACTTGAGACCCTCCCTATAGCATGAGATGTGACATCCAAGTCCTTCCCATTCCAATCCTGAGACCCTTCCTATAGCATGAGATGTGATATCTCTATGCTTCTAATACCAAACCTGAGACCCTTCCTATAACATGAGATGGGATATCCAACTCCTTCCCATTCCAATCCTGAGACCCTTCCGATAGCAGAGATGTGATATCTCAATGCTTATACCAAACCTGAGACCCTTCCTATGGCCTGAGATGTCATATACAACTCCTTCCCATTCCAATCCTGAGACCCTTCCTTTAGCATGAGATGTGATATCTCAATGCTAATACCAAATCTGAGACCCTTCCTATAGCATGAGATGTGATGTCCAAATCCTTCCCATTCCAATTCTGAGACCCTTCCTATAGCATGAGATGTGATATCTCAATGCTTATACCAAACCTGAGAGCCTACCTATAGCATGAGATGTGATATCCAAGTCCATCCCATTCCAATCCTTAGACCCTTCCTACAGCATGCGATGTGATATCTCAATGATTCTAATACGAAACCAGAGACTCTTACTATAACATGAGATGGGATATCCAACTCCTTCCCATTCCAATCCTGAGCCGCTTCCGATAGCAGGGATGTGATATCTCAATGCTTATACCAAACCTGAGACCCTTCCTATAACATGAGATGTGATATCCAACTCCTTCCCGTTCCAAACCTGAGACACTAACTATAGCATATGTGATATCCAACTCCTTCCCATTCCAAACATAAGACCCTTCCTATAGCAAGAACGTAATATCCAACTCCTACCCATTCCAATCCTGAGACCCTTCCTATAGCAAGAGATGTGATATCCAAATCCTTCCCATTCCAATCCTGAGACCCTTCCTATAACATGAGATGTGATATCCAACTCCTTCCCATTCCAACCTGAGACACTTCCTATAGCATGAGAAGGGATATCCAACTCCTTCCCAATCCAATCCTGAGACCCTTCCGATAGCAGAGATGTGATATCTCAATGCTTATACCAAACCTGAGACCCTTCCTATAGCAAGAGATGTGATATCCAAATCCTTCCCATTCCAATCCTGAGACCCTTCCTATAACATGAGATGTGATATCCAACTCCTTGCCATTCAAATCCTGAGACCCTTCCTATAGCATGAGAAGGGATATCCAACTCCTTCCCAATCCAATCCTGAGACCCTTCCGATAGCAGAGACGTGATATCTCAATGCTTCTACCAAACCTGAGACCCTTCCTTTAGCATGAGATGTGATATCCAAATCCTTCACATTCCAATCCTGAGACCCTTCCTATAGCATGAGATGTGATATCTCAATGCTTCTAATACCAAACCTGAGATCCTTCCTATAACATGAGATGTGATATCCAATTCCTTCCCATTCCAAACCTGAGACCCTTCCTATTGGATGAGATGTGATATCCAACTCCTTCCCATTCCAACCCTGAGACCCTTCCTATAGCATGAGATGTGATGTCTCAATGCTTCTAATACCAAACCTGAGATCCTTCCTATAACATGAGATGTGATATCCAACTCCTTCCATTCCAATCCTGAGACCCGTCCTATAGCATGAGATGTGATATCTCAATGCTTATACCAAACCTGAGACCCTTCCTATAGCATGAGATGTGATATCCAACTACTTCCCATTCTAATCCTGAGACCCTTCTTATAGCATGAGATGTGATATCTCAATGCTTCTAATACCAAACCTGAGATCCTTCCTCTAACATGAAATGTGATATCCAACTCCTTCCCTTTCCAAACCTAAGAGCCTATCTATAGCATGAGATGTGATATCCAAGTCCTTCCCATTCCAACCCTTAGACCCTTCCTACAGCATGCAATATGATATCTCAATGCTTCAAATACCAAACCTGAGACCCTTCCTATAACATGAGATGGGAATATCCAACTCCTTCCCATTCCAATCCTGAGACCCTTCCGATAGCAGAGATGTGATATCTCAATGCTTATACCAAACCTGAGATCCTTCCTATAACATGAGATGTGATATCCAACTCCTTCCCATTCCAATCCTGAGACACTTCCTATAACATGAGATGTGATATCTCACTGATTATACCAAACCTGAGACCCTTCCTATAGCATGAGATGTGATATCCAACTCCTTCCCATTCCAATCCTGAGACCCTTCCTATAGCATGAGATTTGATATCTCAATGCTTCTAATATCAAACTTGAGACACTCCCTATAGCATGAGATGTGATATCCAAGTCCTTCCCATTCCAATCCTGAGACACTTCCGATAGCATGAGATGTGATGTCTCAATGCTTCTAATACCAAACCTGAGATCCTTCCTATAACATGAGATGTGATATCCAACTCCTTCCATTCCAATCCTGAGACCCTTCCTATAGCATGAGATGTGATATCTCAATGCTTATACCAAACCTGAGACCCTTCCTATAACATGAGATGTGATATCCAACTCCTTCCCATTCCAATCCTGAGACCCTTCCTATAGCATGAGATGTGATATCTCAATGCCTCTAATACCAAACCTGAGATCCTTCCTCTAACATGAAATGTGATATCCAACTCCTTCCCTTTCCAAACCTGAGAGCCTATCCATAGCATGAAATGTGATATCCAAGTCCTTCCCATTCCAATCCTTAGACCCTTCCTACAGCATGCAATATGATATCTCAATGATTCTAATAACAATCCTGAGACCCGTCCTATAACATGAGATGGGATATCCAACTCCTTCCCATTCCAATCCTGAGACACTTCTGATAGCAGATTTGTGATATCTCAATGCTTATACCAAACCTGAGACCCTTCCTATAACATGAGATCGGATATCCAACTCCTTCCCGTTCCAAACCTGAGACCCTTCCTTTAGCATGAGATGTGATATCCAGCTCCTTCCCATTCCAATCCTGAGACACTTCCGATAGCATGAGATGTGATATCTCAATGCTTCTAATATCAAAACTGAGACCCTCCCTATAGCATGATATGTGATATCTAAGTCCTTCCCATTCCAATCCTGAGACCCTTCCTATAGCATGAGATGTGATATCTCAATGCTTCTACCAAACCTGAGACCCTTCCTTTAGCATGAGATGTGATATCCAACTACTTCCCATATTCCAATCCTGAGACCCTTCCTATAGCATGAGATGTGATATCTCAATACTTCTAATACCAAACCTGAGATCCTTCCGATAACATGAGATGTGATATCCAAATCCTTCCCCTTCCAAACCTGAGACCTTCCCTTTAGCATGAGATGGGATATCCAACTCCTTCCCATTCCAATCCTGAGAACCTTCTGATAGCATGAGATGTGATATCTCAATGCTTCTAATACCAAACCTGAGATCCTTCCGATAGCATGAGATGTGATATCTCAATGCTTCTAATACCAAACCTGAGATCCTTCCTATAACATGAGATGTGATATCCAACTCCTTCCCCTTACAAACCTGAGACCCTCCCTTTAGCATGAGATGTGATATCCAACTCCTTCCCATTCTAAATCTGAGACCCTTCTGATAGCATGAGATGTGATATCTCATTACCTCTAATACCAAACCTGAGATCCTACCTCTAACATGAAATGTGATATCCAACTCTTTCCCCTTCCAAACCTGAGAGCCTTCCTATAGCATGAGATGTGATATCCAAGTCCTTCCCATTCCAATCCTGAGACCATTCCTATAACATGAGATGTGATATCCAACTCCTTCCAATTCCAACCTGAGACCCTTCCTATAGCATGAGATGTGATATCTCAATGCTTCTAATACCAAACCTGAGATCCTTCCTCTAACATGAAATGTGATATCCAACTCCTTCCCTTTCCAAACCTGAGAGCCTATCTATAGCATGAGATGTGATATCCAAGTCCTTCCCATTCCAATCCTTAGACCCTTCCTACAGCATGCAATATGATATCTCAATGATTCTAATAACAAACCTGAGACCCGTCCTATAACATGAGATGGGATATCCAACTCCTTCCCATTCCAATCCTGAGACACTTCCGATAGCAGAGATGTGATATCTCAATGCTTCTAATACCAAACCTGAGATCCTTCCTATAACATGAGATGTGATATCCAATTCCTTCCCATTCCAAACCTGAGACCCTTCCTATTGGATGAGATGTGATATCCAACTCCTTCCCATTCCAACCCTGAGACCCTTCCTATAGCATGAGATGTGATGTCTCAATGCTTCTAATACCAAACCTGAGATCCTTCCTATAACATGAGATGTGATATCCAACTCCTTCCATTCCAATCCTGAGACCCGTCCTATAGCATGAGATGTGATATCTCAATGCTTATACCAAACCTGAGACCCTTCCTATAGCATGAGATGTGATATCCAACTACTTCCCATTCCAATCCTGAGACCCTTCTTATAGCATGAGATGTGATATCTCAATGCTTCTAATACCAAACCTGAGATCCTTCCTCTAACATGAAATGTGATATCCAACTCCTTCCCTTTCCAAACCTAAGAGCCTATCTATAGCATGAGATGTGATATCCAAGTCCTTCCCATTCCAACCCTTGACCCTTCCTACAGCATGCAATATGATATCTCAATGCTTCAAATACCAAACCTGAGACCCTTCCTATAACATGAGATGGGAATATCCAACTCCTTCCTATTCCAATCCTGAGACCCTTCCGATAGCAGAGATGTGATATCTCAATGCTTATACCAAACCTGAGATCCTTCCTATAACATGAGATGTGATATCCAACTCCTTCCCATTCCAATCCCGAGACACTTCCTATAGCATGAGATGTGATATCTCACTGCTTATACCAAACCTGAGACCCTTCCTATAGCATGAGATGTGATATCCAACTCCTTCCCATTCCAATCCTGAGACCCTTCCTATAGCATGAGATGTGATATCTCAATGCTTCTAATATCAAACTTGAGACACTCCCTATAGCATGAGATGTGATATCCAAGTCCTTCCCATTCCAATCCTGAGACACTTCCTATAGCATGAGATGTGATGTCTCAATGCTTCTAATACCAAACCTGAGATCCTTCCTATAACATGAGATGTGATATCCAACTCCTTCCATTCCAATCCTGAGACCCTTCCTATAGCATGAGATGTGATATCTCAATGCTTATACCAAACCTGAGACCCTTCCTATAACATGAGATGTGATATCCAACTCCTTCCCATTCCAATCCTGAGACCCTTCCTATAGCATGAGATGTGATATCTCAATGCCTCTAATACCAAACCTGAGATCCTTCCTCTAACATGAAATGTGATATCCAACTCCTTCCCCTTCCAAACCTGAGAGCCTTCCTATAGCATGAGATATGATATCCAAGTCCTTCCCATTCCAATCCTGAGACCCTTCCTATAACATGAAATGTGATATCCAACTCCTTCCCATTCCAACCTGAGACCCTTCCTATAGCATGAGATGGGATATCCAACTTCTTCCAAATCCAATACTGATACCCTTCCGATAGCATGAGATGTGATATCCCAATGCTTCTACCAAATCTGAGACCCATACTATGGCATGAGATGTGATATCAAACTCCTTCCCATTCCAATCCTGAGACCCTTCCTATAGCTTGAGGTGTGATATCCAACTCCTTCCCATTCCAATTCTGAGACCCTTCTTATACCATGAGACTTGATATCTCAATGCTTCTATTACCAAACCTGAGACCCGTCCTATAACATGAGATGTGATATCCAAATCCTTCCCCTTCCAAACCTTAGACCCTTCCTTTATCATGAGATGTGATATCCAACTCCTTCCCATTCCAATCCTGAGACCCTTCCGATATCATGAGATTTGTTATCTCAATGCTTCTAATATCAAACTTGAGACCCTCCCTATAGCATGAGATGTGACATCCAAGTCCTTCCCATTCCAATCCTGAGACCGTTCCTATAGCATAAGATGTGATATCTCTATGCTTCTAATACCAAACCTGAGACCATTCCTATAACATGAGATGGGATATCCAACTCCTTCCCATTCCGATCCTGAGACCCTTCCGATAGCAGAGATGTGATATCTCAATTCTTATACCAAACCTGAGACCCTTCCTATGGCCTGAGATGTCATATACAACTCCTTCCCATTCCAATCCTGAGACCCTTCCTTTAGCATGAGATGTGATATCTCAATGCTTATACCAAACCTGAGAGCCTACCTATAGCATGAGATGTGATATCCAAGTCCATCCCATTCCAATCCTGAGACCCTTCCTACAGCATGCAATGTGATATCTCAATGATTCTAATACCAAACCAGAGACTCTTCCTATAACATGAGATGGGATATCCAACTCCTTCCCATTCCAATCCTGAGCCGCTTCCGATAGCAGAGATGTGATATCTCAATGCTTATACCAAACTTGAGACCCTTCCTATAACATGAGATGTGATATCCAACTCCTTCCCGTTCCAAACCTGAGACACTAACTATAGCATATGTGATATCCAACTGCTTCCCATTCCAAACATGAGACCCTTCCTATAGCAAGAAAGTAATATCCAACTCCTACCCATTCCAATCCTGAGACCCTTCCTATAGCAAGAGATGTGATATCCAAATCCTTCCCATTCCAATCCTGAGACCCTTCCTATAACATGAGATGTGATTACCAACTCCTTCCCATTCAAATCCTGAGACCCTTCCTATAGCATGAGAAGGGATATCCAACTCCTTCCCAATCCAATCCTGAGACCCTTCCGATAGCAGAGACGTGATATCTCAATGCTTCTACCAAACCTGAGACCCTTCCTTTAGCATGAGATGTGATATCCAAATCCTTCACATTCCAATCCTGAGACCCTTCCTAAAGCATGAGATGTGATATCTCAATGCTTCTAATACCAAACCTGAGATCCTTCCTATAACATGAGATGTGATATCCAATTCCTTCCCATTCCAAACCTGAGACCCTTCCTATTGGATGAGATGCGATATCCAACTCCTTCCCATTCCAACCCTGAGACCCTTCCTATAGCATGAGATGTGATGTCTCAATGCTTCTAATACCAAACCTGAGATCCTTCCTATAACATGAGATGTGATATCCAACTCCTTCCATTCCAATCCTGAGACCTGTCCTATAGCATGAGATGTGATATCTCAATGCTTATACCAAACCTGAGACCCTTCCCTTAGCATAAGATGTGATATCCAACTACTTCCCATTCCAATCCTGAGACCCTTCCTATAGCATGAGATGTGATATCTCAATGCTTCTAATACCAAACCTGAGATCCTTCCTCTAACATGAAATGTGATATCCAACTCCTTCCCTTTCCAAACCTAAGAGCCTATCTATAGCATGAGATGTGATATCCAAGTCCTTCCCATTCCAATCCTTAGACCCTTCGTACAGCATGCAATATGATATCTCAATGATTCTAATAACAAACCTGAGACCCGTCCTATAGCATGAGATATGATATCCAAGTCATTCCCATTTCTATCCTGAGACCCTTCCTATAACATGAAATGTGATATCCAACTCCTTCCCATTCCAACCTGAGACCCTTCCTATAGCATGAGATGGGATATCCAACTTCTTCCAAATCCAATACTGATACCCTTCCGATAGCATGAGATGTGATATCCCAATGCTTCTACCAAACCTGAGACCCATACTATGGCATGAGATGTGATATCAAACTCCTTCCCATTCCAATCCTGAGACCCTTCCTATAGCTTGAGGTGTGATATCCAACTCCTTCCCATTCCAATTCTGAGACCCTTCTTATAACATGAGACTTGATATCTCAAGATAATACCAAACCTGAGACCCGTCCTATAACATGAGATGTGATATCCAAATCCTTCCCCTTCCAAACCTTAGACCCTTCCTTTATCATGAGATGTGGTATCCAACTCCTTCCCATTCCAATCCTGAGACCCTTCCGATATCATGAGATTTGTTATCTCAATGCTTCTAATATCAAACTTGAGACCCTCCCTATAGCATGAGATGTGACATCCAAGTCCTTCCCATTCCAATCCTGAGACCCTTCCTATAGCATGAGATGTGATATCTCTATGCTTCTAATACCAAACCTGAGACCCTTCCTATAACATGAGATGGGATATCCAACTCCTTCCCATTCCAATCCTGAGACCCTTCCGATAGCAGAGATGTGATATCTCAATGCTTATACCAAACCTGAGACCCTTCCTATGGCCTGAGATGTCATATACAACTCCTTCCCATTCCAATCCTGAGACCCTTCCTTTAGCATGAGATGTGATATCTCAATGCTAATACCAAATCTGAGACCCTTCCTATAGCATGAGATGTGATGTCCAAATCCTTCCCATTCCAATTCTGAGACCCTTCCTATAGCATGAGATGTGATATCTCAATGCTTATACCAAACCTGAGAGCCTACCTATAGCATGAGATGTGATATCCAAGTCCATCCCATTCCAATCCTTAGACCCTTCCTACAGCATGCGATGTGATATCTCAATGATTCTAATACGAAACCAGAGACTCTTACTATAACATGAGATGGGATATCCAACTCCTTCCCATTCCAATCCTGAGCCGCTTCCGATAGCAGGGATGTGATATCTCAATGCTTATACCAAACCTGAGACCCTTCCTATAACATGAGATGTGATATCCAACTCCTTCCCGTTCCAAACCTGAGACACTAACTATAGCATATGTGATATCCAACTCCTTCCCATTCCAAACATAAGACCCTTCCTATAGCAAGAACGTAATATCCAACTCCTACCCATTCCAATCCTGAGACCCTTCCTATAGCAAGAGATGTGATATCCAAATCCTTCCCATTCCAATCCTGAGACCCTTCCTATAACATGAGATGTGATATCCAACTCCTTCCCATTCCAACCTGAGACACTTCCTATAGCATGAGAAGGGATATCCAACTCCTTCCCAATCCAATCCTGAGACCCTTCCGATAGCAGAGATGTGATATCTCAATGCTTATACCAAACCTGAGACCCTTCCTATAGCAAGAGATGTGATATCCAAATCCTTCCCATTCCAATCCTGAGACCCTTCCTATAACATGAGATGTGATATCCAACTCCTTGCCATTCAAATCCTGAGACCCTTCCTATAGCATGAGAAGGGATATCCAACTCCTTCCCAATCCAATCCTGAGACCCTTCCGATAGCAGAGACGTGATATCTCAATGCTTCTACCAAACCTGAGACCCTTCCTTTAGCATGAGATGTGATATCCAAATCCTTCACATTCCAATCCTGAGACCCTTCCTATAGCATGAGATGTGATATCTCAATGCTTCTAATACCAAACCTGAGATCCTTCCTATAACATGAGATGTGATATCCAATTCCTTCCCATTCCAAACCTGAGACCCTTCCTATTGGATGAGATGTGATATCCAACTCCTTCCCATTCCAACCCTGAGACCCTTCCTATAGCATGAGATGTGATGTCTCAATGCTTCTAATACCAAACCTGAGATCCTTCCTATAACATGAGATGTGATATCCAACTCCTTCCATTCCAATCCTGAGACCCGTCCTATAGCATGAGATGTGATATCTCAATGCTTATACCAAACCTGAGACCCTTCCTATAGCATGAGATGTGATATCCAACTACTTCCCATTCTAATCCTGAGACCCTTCTTATAGCATGAGATGTGATATCTCAATGCTTCTAATACCAAACCTGAGATCCTTCCTCTAACATGAAATGTGATATCCAACTCCTTCCCTTTCCAAACCTAAGAGCCTATCTATAGCATGAGATGTGATATCCAAGTCCTTCCCATTCCAACCCTTAGACCCTTCCTACAGCATGCAATATGATATCTCAATGCTTCAAATACCAAACCTGAGACCCTTCCTATAACATGAGATGGGAATATCCAACTCCTTCCCATTCCAATCCTGAGACCCTTCCGATAGCAGAGATGTGATATCTCAATGCTTATACCAAACCTGAGATCCTTCCTATAACATGAGATGTGATATCCAACTCCTTCCCATTCCAATCCTGAGACACTTCCTATAACATGAGATGTGATATCTCACTGATTATACCAAACCTGAGACCCTTCCTATAGCATGAGATGTGATATCCAACTCCTTCCCATTCCAATCCTGAGACCCTTCCTATAGCATGAGATGTGATATCTCAATGCTTCTAATATCAAACTTGAGACACTCCCTATAGCATGAGATGTGATATCCAAGTCCTTCCCATTCCAATCCTGAGACACTTCCGATAGCATGAGATGTGATGTCTCAATGCTTCTAATACCAAACCTGAGATCCTTCCTATAACATGAGATGTGATATCCAACTCCTTCCATTCCAATCCTGAGACCCTTCCTATAGCATGAGATGTGATATCTCAATGCTTATACCAAACCTGAGACCCTTCCTATAACATGAGATGTGATATCCAACTCCTTCCCATTCCAATCCTGAGACCCTTCCTATAGCATGAGATGTGATATCTCAATGCCTCTAATACCAAACCTGAGATCCTTCCTCTAACATGAAATGTGATATCCAACTCCTTCCCTTTCCAAACCTGAGAGCCTATCCATAGCATGAAATGTGATATCCAAGTCCTTCCCATTCCAATCCTTAGACCCTTCCTACAGCATGCAATATGATATCTCAATGATTCTAATAACAATCCTGAGACCCGTCCTATAACATGAGATGGGATATCCAACTCCTTCCCATTCCAATCCTGAGACACTTCCGATAGCAGATTTGTGATATCTCAATGCTTATACCAAACCTGAGACCCTTCCTATAACATGAGATCGGATATCCAACTCCTTCCCGTTCCAAACCTGAGACCCTTCCTTTAGCATGAGATGTGATATCCAGCTCCTTCCCATTCCAATCCTGAGACACTTCCGATAGCATGAGATGTGATATCTCAATGCTTCTAATATCAAAACTGAGACCCTCCCTATAGCATGATATGTGATATCTAAGTCCTTCCCATTCCAATCCTGAGACCCTTCCTATAGCATGAGATGTGATATCTCAATGCTTCTACCAAACCTGAGACCCTTCCTTTAGCATGAGATGTGATATCCAACTACTTCCCATATTCCAATCCTGAGACCCTTCCTATAGCATGAGATGTGATATCTCAATACTTCTAATACCAAACCTGAGATCCTTCCGATAACATGAGATGTGATATCCAAATCCTTCCCCTTCCAAACCTGAGACCTTCCCTTTAGCATGAGATGGGATATCCAACTCCTTCCCATTCCAATCCTGAGAACCTTCTGATAGCATGAGATGTGATATCTCAATGCTTCTAATACCAAACCTGAGATCCTTCCGATAGCATGAGATGTGATATCTCAATGCTTCTAATACCAAACCTGAGATCCTTCCTATAACATGAGATGT